>NC_037673.1:136071684-136231250 GCF_003255815.1 Theropithecus gelada | reverse complement strand
AAAAAAAAACACCCCAAAAAAAAAAAAAAAAAAAAAAAAAAAAAAAAGAGTGCATCCGTCTATAGCAACTGGCTGTGATGGGGTGGTGGGAGAGGCATTGAGTCTATGTGGGGTCTGTGATGGTGGCAGGGTGCACAGGGGTGAATCTGCAGGTACGTGTGTGTTGTTGAGAGTATATACCTTGTGAGGTCTCTCAGGGCAGGATTGGCAGCAGGTGGGAGGGGCTGTGGAATGCCTTTGTGTCAAGGGTTGAACATTGTGCAGGTGGAACTGTGAGTGCGTGGAGATGAGTATGAGTGTGCACATATGTCAGTGTCTATAAGGCTGGTCTGTATATTCACCCACTCACCAATGCAACAAACATCTATGGAACAGAATTTACCCGACACACAGTCCCTGCCCTCCTGGGCTCACATTCACAGGTGACAAGCAAACAGGAAAGACATCAGGTGGTGTTCAGTGCTGCACAGAAAATAAAATGAGGTAATGGGATAGTGCCTGGCTGGAGTGGGGTGCTAGTGTAGCTAAGTGGTCAGGGAAGGCTTATCTGAGGAGGTGACATCTGTTTTAAGACCTGATGAAAAGTGGCCAACCCTGTAAACAACCAGGGGGGAGTCCTGCAGAGGGCGGCACAGCAGGTATAGAGATCGTGTGGTTGGAGTGGGCTTGCCTTGTTCAGTGGATGGAGAGACTTCCTGCAGCTCTGAAGCACAGTGAACACAGGGAGAGGACCACAGATGAGATCCAAAAGGAAGGCTGGGACCAAGCAGCCGGGGGCCTCAGAGGCCATGGTAAGGCTTTGGGTTGCATTCGAGTCGCAGTGGGAAACCGTCTTGAGTTTCTAAACAGGGGAGTAAAATGATCTGCTTTATGGCTGTAAATAAATGTAGCTTTGGATGGACAATAGCCTGGGCTGGGGGCAGGGTGGGGAGGAGTGGAAGCAGAAAGACCCGTCAGAAGGTGACCATCTCCAGGTGAGAGGTGACACCATCCTGGACTAAGTTGGAAGCAATGGAAATGGTAAGGCTCAATCAGGATCTACTTGGGAAGAGGAGCTGCGAGGACTTGCAGCTGGATCTGGCATCAGGGTAGGTGGGAAGAAAGGGAGTAATCAAGAATGAGCCCAAGGTGTGGGCCCTGAGCAACAGGAAAAGTGGTGCTGCACCCATGAGCTGGGAAGAGTTGAAGAAGAGTTTGGAAAGAGGGTAAGGAATCAGGGGTTCTGTTTGGTCATGACCCTTGGATGCATGAGTCTGGAACCCAAAACGGCCCAAGCAGGATGCAACTGATTAAATGCCTGCAGAGAAAAGGACATGAATAGCAAGCAGAAAGGGAACACAGATGACTCCAATAGGAAAAATGCTCAACCTCACTCATGAGTGAAATGGAAATAAAAACTACACTGAGACAGCACAGTTCACCCCCTGGAATGGCAAACTCAACAAGTCTGATAACAGCATGGAGTGAGGGGAACCAGTCCTGTCATCCATGTCTGATGGGACAGAGGCTGCCAATGGGTGCAGACTCGATGGAGGGCCATCTGGCACAATCAGACTTCAGGGAGCAGTCAGGGCAGGACATATAAATTTGAGAGTCTGCAAATAGATGGTATTTAAAATCTGAGTCTGAGTTAAATCACTAAGGGAGAGAGGGCAGGTGCAGGAAAGAAAGAAACCTGAGCCCAGGCCCTTCTACCTTCCCAGCCAGTAGAAGAGATGAAAGCATGGCTAAGACAGAGACAGGTCAGCCAGTGAAGTAGGAGGGAGAGAACCATTCCAAAGCCCAGGGGGAGTGGGCCCCAGAAGGAGGGGATCAGCTGGGAAGGAAGCAAGTGACCTCAGGACTTGGTGGCCTGGAGGTTGTTGGTGCCTGTGACCAGAGTGGTCTCAGAGGAGTGATGGAGACACATGCCTGACTGTGAGGCAGGTGAATGGGGCGTGAGAGCTAGAGCCAGGGCTGTGGGCACAGAGCCAAGAGATGGGGACCTAGGGTGGAGGTCTGGTTGTTTACAACTCGATCCGACTGTGTGTCAGTGGGCATGGCCGTGTGTATGCACCTATGGCTGGAGTGTGTTAACTCTGTGTGTGTGCATATGTTTGTGCAGGTGTGTGTGTGTGAGTGAAGGGGTCTGTCTGTGAATCAGATAGGCATAGTTAGAAATATCTGTGTGTCTGGAGGGTTTGTAGCCCTGGGTGTTTCCTGGTGTGTACACCTTTGCCGCAGGATATGCTGCAAGCCCAAGAGGTTAGGGACATTTCCCAGGGCTCCGCCAAGGCATTGAGGTCCAGCCTCCACTTCCCCCTGAGCTGGGAGGAGGGCACAGTGTGGAGGGACAGCCAGCAGGTGTGGTGTGCAGGGGTGGGGTCTCTGGGCTGTAGCCTTGACTATAGCTAGCGCTGTCACCTTTTACTTTTCCTTCCTCCTGGCTTTCTCTGTTTTAGAAGGATGGGGGTTGCCCCAGCAGCAGCAGAGGGTAAAGAGGACAGTTGGCCTTTGGGAGGGCTTTGAGGCCCAGCCTAGCTCAGCTCCTCAGCAAGGGTGGGGTCTGTTCCTTGCACACCAGTACTTTCCTAGATGCCAGGGGTCCATGGTGCCACTGGTGGGCTTCTCACAAGCAGAGACAGCAGGCCTGGTGTGGGCCAGGGCCACACCCTGACCAGGCTGCAAGGATAGACAAAGGCATTCCCATGATCACTACCATGAAAAACAACTCCTCTTGGCCCACCAAGGTTCTTTGCAGCTTCCAGACCACTGTGGAGCACGGCAGGGTTGCCTGCCAGACTGGGCTGTCCTCCCCTGCTCTACAGCCTCGGGAGCTTTGCCTCCACTCCACCCCTTCCCATTCCCCTGCATTTTCCACTCATGTGCTCTGGGCAGCCATGGGGCTTGGGGAGGGGAACTCAGGGGGAGTTGTGTGTGACCAGATCCATGGGTGGGCGGGAGCTGTGGGAGAGTGGAAGGCAAAAGAGAGCGTGCAGGAGGGAAGGAACTGGCTGGGGAGAGAAGGAATGGAAAGGAGCTGGGCAGGACCTGAGCTGGGGAGAGCCTATGGCTTTGGGGGCAAAGGGGTCTCTGCACCACTATCCCCACTGGGTCTGCCTCCTGCCCCACCCCTCACATCCCCCCTACCTCTGCAGAAGCCGAAGAGCTGTACCAGAAGAGGGTGCTGACTATCACGGGCATCTGCGTGGCTCTGCTGGTCGTGGGCATCGTCTGTGTGGTGGCCTACTGCAAGACCAAGTGAGTGTCAGGCACTCGGGCTGGGGACAGGCCAAGCCAAGGGATGGGCTTCCAAGAATGTTTGTGAAGGAGGCTCTCCTCCCCCACTCCACTGGAGGCCTCTACACCCTCCTAGGCCCCAAATACCCCTCAGGGGCCTCTGCAGCTGGGTAGGTGTGGGGCCAAAGAAGTAGAGGCAGAGGGTTGGGGAGACAGGCCCCAGGGCACTGACGAAGAATGGTCGCGAGCACAGGGTTTGGAAGAAGACAAATCTGGGTTCAAATTCAGCTCTGCTATTTCCCATGTAACCTTGAGCAAATTGATGGTTCCTCATGGGAATGATCCTGGTATGTACCTCAAAGGACACTGTGAGGACCTGAGCAGGAGCGTGCAGCTGACCCCACAGGCTCCTGGAGCAGGCGCTCTGTCAAGTGGGCAGGCACCAGGTAGTGTTGTGGAGGAGCGCAGAGAGGACAGCTGCATTCCCAAAGACAGACAGATGCCTCAAAGCACTGCCTGACCCCACCTTGGGAGCAATTGACACAAGAGGACAGAGAAGGCGGGGTTGGGCCCCCTCTGGGCAGAAGAGAGGTAGGGGCAGAACCTTGGGGCAAGGAGAATAAGGGAACAGAGAGGGAGCCGGGCAGTACAAGCTAAAAGACAGCACAGATGAGGGTCAGCTGTACTCCCGGAGCATGAGCAGCCCAGACTAGCTGGAGCAAAGGGCCAGGGACGGGAAAAAAGAGGGCATGAGTCTAAAAGGATAGCTGGGACCCAGATGGCACCATAGGGCCTTGGATGCCGAGCTAGGGTGCCTGGGTTTATCCAACAAAGGCACATCTGGACTCATGCTGCCCCATCTGTGGCATCTGAAGTCCTGCTGGCCTTGTCTTGAATTAATCCAGGACCAGAAAGTCTGGAGGAAGGTGAGGAGGGAGTTGGGGCCCAGTGAGCCCAGAGGAGACTGGGCCCAAGAGGGAAAACTGAGTCCAAGAATTGGAGAAAAAGCAAGCCGCCTGTCCTGCCCCCAATGCATTTACTCACTTCTTCAACAAACATTCATTCAGTGCCTGCTGGACACCAGGCCCTGCCTCAGGTATATGGCCGGTGCTCTGAGCAAGTGGTCCAGTGTCATGGGACACCTTATAGAGGCACCTAACCTTGGCTGGGGAGCAGGAAGGGTTTCCCTGAGGAAGCAGCATTTAGGCCAGGGCCTGAGAGGTAAACAAGAGTTAGCATGTGAAGAGGAGAGATATTCCAGGTGAATGGCCTGGCATGCGCAAAGGCCAGGAGGCCAGAGAGGGCAGGGCATAGTGGGGGATCAGAAACAAGCTCACCACAGAGGCAGCTAGCTGGGGTGCTGGGTGGGCAGCGAGAGACAGGGCTGGGAGAGAATCAGGACACTAAGGCCCAATAAAGGGGTTTTATTTTCATTTTTGCAAGTACTTAGTAGGTGTATATGTTTATAGGGTACATTAGATATTTTGAAACAGGCATGCAATGCATAATAATCATATCATGTATTCTATTCATCCCCCCAAGAATTTATCCTTTGTGACCTTGAGCAAACTGATGGGTCCTCATGGACATTTGTGTTACAAGCAATCCGGTTATACTCTTTTAAATGTACAATTAAATTATTATTTACTATAGTCACCCCATATGCTATCGAATACTAGGTCTTTTTCCTTCTTTCTAACTAGTTTTTGTACCCATGAACCATCCCCACCTCCCTCCCAACCGCCCACTTCCCTTCCCAACCTCTGGTAACCATCCTTCTACTCTCTATCTCCATGAGTTCACAATGAAGGGTCTTAAACAGGGGAGGGACATGATTAGATTTAATATCAAATAAATTGAGCATTTAATATGTGCCAATCTGAAGTAGTCCCACAGGCCCTGACTCCCTAGCCACAGCACCCATTTTATTTTCTTCATGGCACGTCATTGAAAATATCTAGTTCATTTCTTTGTTTATGTGTTAACCATCTGCTTCCTCTACTGGCCTGCAAGTTTCAGGAGGATGGATTCCCTATCTACCTATCTATCTTCTCTGCTCCAAAACAGTGTCTGGCACATAGTGACAACTCAATAAATACCAAATGAATGAATGAGGGAGAGAGAGAGGGAGTCAGCACTGTGCTTGAATATTTCATATACTTTTAATCATCAATAGTCTTTGGAACAGATAAATGATCATCCTGTCTTATAGATGAGGAAAGTGAAACATGGAGAGCTTAAGTAACTTGCCCGGGGTTGCATAGCTAGAAAGGAGCGAAGTTCTACTCTCTGGGCAGAGCCAAAGCTCACTGCCACGACGCTCAGGTCCTGTTGGATTCAGGTGGTGGTGATGCTGCAGGGCAGCTTGAGTACAGGGAAGAGCAGTAGCCATGGCCGCCCTGGGCAGGGGGAAAAGCTGTTTCCCTAGGGAGATAGCTAGGGAAGTTCATCGTTGGCGAGTGGGGGGAATGCCAGTCTCACCTTCCCTTCCCTTGTGCAGAAAACAGCGGAAGCAGATGCACAACCACCTCCGGCAGAACATGTGCCCGGCCCACCAGAACCGGAGCTTGGCCAATGGGCCCAGCCACCCCCGGCTGGACCCAGAGGAGATCCAGATGGCAGATGTGAGTGGCTTTCCTGAGCCCCCTTCTGAGCCCTCAGTGGACAGCCAGCCTTCTCATGCCCCCTGCAAGGATGGGTCAGGGCAGCAGCCAGCCTGTCCCATGGCCAGCCTTGCCTGCTAGGCACTGCCTCATCAGGATGGCTGGCCTTGCTTTGCTCACTTCCATAAGGAAGGGGTGGGGGTTGATTTGCTGGAGCCATCGCTGCCCCAACATCAAGTCACTGTCACCCAGTGGGTCTCCCCAACCAGGAGCTCAGTCAGTGCTCATCACTTCCCTGTCCCCAACAAGAAAGAGTTGATTTGGTCCCCAGTCACTAACTCTCACCCAACTCTGTCTGTTCCAGTATATTTCCAAGAACGTGCCAGCCACAGACCATGTCATCAGGAGAGAAACTGAGACCACCTTCTCTGGGAGCCACTCCTGTTCTCCTTCTCACCACTGCTCCACAGCCACGCCCACCTCCAGCCACAGGTAGGCACCACCAAGGCCCGTGGAAACTTGTAGACTCAAAAACTTCATCGGGCGCAAAGTGCCCACTTACTCCGACATCCAGAGCTATTCAATACCCTCCCCTGAGTTTGCCACAGGAATCACAGCACATCTTAGCCCCCTCTCCAGAACTGCAGAGGCCAGTCCACACAGCACAAAGGCTCAGACAGCTCAAAAATAACATGGCTGGCTCCCTTCTTCCCTGGGAGCACCAGGAAATAGTCAGGGCCCTCACATACTGGCCCCTGGGGCTGGGCTTCTGAGCTAGGTAGCTAAGGACCACGGTGGTGGTAGGGTCCCAGACAGGAGGTCTAAGGTAAGGCTGGGGGGAGGCTGGTTGCAGGGAGGAAAGAAATGGGTCTCTGCACATTACAGCTCACCCATGCATGGGACCCCAGCCCTCCTTCTTCCAAGACTGGGGTTGGGCATTTGCAACAATCCACATCACCCCAGAGTGGAGAAGGGCATTGAGCTAAGGGAGCTCGAGGTGGAAGAGGAGCCAGGGAGGTCCATGGAACCACACCTGCTGGGCAGCCCTGCCCCTTCCTGACCCCTCGTCTCACCCCATCTGGCTTTCCCAGACACGAGAGCCACACGTGGAGCCTGGAACGTTCTGAGAGCCTGACTTCCGACTCTCAGTCGGGGATCATGCTATCATCAGTGGGTACCAGCAAATGCAACAGCCCAGCATGTGTGGAGGCCCGGGCAAGGCGGGCAGCAGCCTACAACCTGGAGGAGCGGCGCAGGGCCACCGTGCCACCTTACCATGACTCCGTGGACTCCCTTCGAGACTCCCCACACAGCGAGAGGTCAGTTCCTACCCCCTGGCCTATGCCCAGCCCACTTAGCCAGAGGGCTGGCACCACTGGCCCAAGGCTGACCCTTAGGGCCCCTCAGAAACACTCCAGAGAGTCTAATCTCCATTTTTCAGATGGGAAAACAAGGTCCTGGAAAAGGTGAAATGGCCTCCTCAGAGCCATCAGCATGTTAATGACAGACTGGGACTAGAGTTGGGCCAGTGGACCCTGGTGGACAGTGACCATCTAATTTAATTGTCCTCCCAGGACACTTTTCACACTAGAAAAAAGACATTATTAATAGTTACACTGGAACATCAAGAACAAACAGGGAGCTGGGTGTGGTGGCTCACACCTGTAATCCCAGCACTTTGGGAGGCCAAGGCGGATGGATCACCTGAGGTCAGGAGTTTGAGACTAGTCTGGCCAACATGGTGAAACCCCTATCTTTACTAAAAATACAAAAATTAGCCGGGCATGGTGGCACATGCCTGTAATCACAGCTACTTGGGAGGCTGAGGCAAGGGAATCTCTCGCACCTGGGAGGCAGAGGTTGCAGTGAGCTAAGATGGCACCACTGCACTCCAACCTCAGCAACAGAGCAAGACTCTATTTAAAAAAAAAAAAAAAAAGAACAAACAGGGGCTATTCTGGACAAACCAGGATACATGCTAGAAGCTCCATGTCCCAGCAGGAACAGAAAGACACGAAGATGGAGTAGAATGAAGAGTAGCAGGGGAGATTGTCTTTGAGGACACTGACCAGCACAAGATGGACATGAGCCAAGAATGATGGCAGGCCTTGGCAGTATCAGCAACAAGGTCCCACAGTTCAAGGCCTTGTTGGGTTCCTAAGCAGTGGATGCAGTAAGAACCACGAAACGCCCCTTCTTCCCTGACTCCAAGCCAGGAGTCACAAGGGCCAGCACCCCTGCCACCTTGCTCAGCCCTGAGTGGTCCTCAGTAAGTGGGGTCTGTAGGAGGCGAGCAGGGAAAGATGAGTAGTACTAAAAACTCCAGACCAGGGAGTGGGGAGAGGAGCAGATATTCCCCTGCTCTCAACTCAGCCTACTCCATGCCAGGCCCTGTGCTGGGCAGGCCTGCCTGGAAATCCAGAAATGGCCTGCCAGGTTCCTGCTCCTGAGGAGCTCCTAGTCACAGAAACAAACCAAGGAAGCTTACAGCAGCCTATGGAAAGTGCTAAACATGACACCACAGCAGGGCAGAGAGACCCAGTCTGACTGTAGGCTCTGGGAAGCAGCCAGGTGTTCCAAGCCCAGCTCCACCTGTGTGATTTGGGGCAGCCTGATCACCTCTGTACCTTGTTCCCTCAGCTGTAGAACGGGGAGAACAATAGCTACTATGCATGGTTCAAGTGAAGGCCACCTGAGATCATGTGCACAGAGCTCTTTGCCTCATCCCTGGGATGGAGCTCATGCTCACTAGGTGTAGCTATTTATCAATCATAACCACAGCAATGAGACTCCTTAATGGGTGGTAGGAAGGGGAGAGGCAGGAGAGCAGGAAGAAAGCATTCCAGGCACCAGGAACAACTTGAGCTATTCCAACAGAGGCACTTAAGAATAGGGCTGATGAGTGACGTGCCTGGAACAGGGTGGGCTGTAGGGAGCAGAGGAGCTGGGCCTGAACAGGCAAGCTGAGGCCAGAGAGACTGACCCTGGGTGGGTAAACAGGAAGACCTGCTTCAGCAGAGCTGTGACTTTACAAGATTGCTCTGGGAACTGCATAGAGTGAAGGAGGAGAGACCCTGGGGTGGACCCAGGTGACCACATGTGAACAGCTGGGCCCAGGATGGGGTGGAGACTGTGCTTCCAGAGAAGGGAATGGGTAGGGCTTGGTGGTTAATTAGATGTGCCAGTGGGAGCGGGAAGAGGGAAGAGTCAGGCAATGCAGAAAAAATCATAATGGGGACTCCAGGCTGGTTCCAGAGAGCAGTGAGGTGCCCAGCTGTGCAGTTTGGAAGGGAAGCATGGAGGTGGATGGCCCCCGTCCTGAGGTGACAACGGTGGGGCAGAAGGCTGATGGGCTTACAAGGGGGATGTGAGCACAAAAAGGGACAGGTACCCGGGATCCAGCCTGGAAGATATTAGCAAGGCCAGACTTCTGAAGGAGCTGGTGGTGTGGGGATGGGTCTGTAGCCACAAGCAGAGACACCTCAGTGGGATTTTGGTACTCCCCGAAGCAGGTTTTGACTTCACTATAAGAAGGAGTATTTCCCTCACTGGAGCCATCAGGGCATGGAAGGAATTGCCCTTGTGGGGCAGTGAGTCCAGGTCACAGGGGTATCTGAATGGGGACTAGTGGCTTCTGGAATTGGGCAGTATGAGTCCTGGTTCCTGCCTAGCCTCAAGTCACATCCCACCTCTGCCACTTCTTGGCTGTGTAAATCCTGAATAAGTTACTTAAATGTTCTGAGTGTTAGTTTCCTGTGTGTAGAATGGGACTGGCGGAAGGGTCTTACAGAGCTGCCGTACTAAACCAGATGGAACATGTACTATACCCCAGTGTGAGCCTTACCCCCTTGACGGTGAGCATTCCCACAGCAAGTGACCATTCATGGAAGCTCACCCGGGTCAGGCACAAGGGCTAACACATCCCCCGATACATCATCCCAACAGAGCTATGGAATGAACACCATGGTTACGCCCGCGTAACAGATAAGGAAACCGAGGCTCGGAGAGGTTTAGGAAATTGCATAAGGCCACTGACGGTTGCCGCCGTCATTCTTGCAGGCGGGGTCTCGGGCAAGGTTAAGGCAAGTCTATGTCCGCCCCTCCCACCCTACCCCACCCCCAACTCCCCCAACCCCTCCCCCGCCCGGCCTGGCCCTGGCCCATGCCTCTGCCTCTCCCCGCAGGTACGTGTCGGCCCTGACCACGCCCGCGCGCCTCTCGCCCGTGGACTTCCACTACTCGCTGGCCACGCAGGTGCCGACTTTCGAGATCACGTCCCCCAACTCGGCGCACGCCGTGTCGCTGCCGCCGGCCGCGCCCATCAGTTACCGCCTGGCGGAGCAGCAGCCGTTACTGCGGCACCCGGCGCCCCCCGGCCCGGGACCCGGGCCCGGGCCCGGCGCAGACATGCAGCGCAGCTACGACAGCTACTACTACCCCGCGGCGGGGCCCGGACCGCGGCGCGGGACCTGCGCGCTCGGCGGCAGCCTGGGCAGCCTGCCCGCCAGCCCCTTCCGCATCCCCGAGGACGACGAGTACGAGACCACGCAGGAGTGCGCGCCCCCGCCGCCGCGGCCGCGCGCGCGCGGCGCGTCCCGCAGGACGTCGGCGGGGCCCCGGCGCTGGCGCCGCTCGCGCCTCAACGGGCTGGCGGCGCAGCGCGCAAGAGCGGCGCGGGACTCGCTGTCGCTGAGCAGCGGCTCGGGGGGAGGCTCGGCCTCGGCGTCGGACGACGACGCGGACGACGCGGACGGGGCGCTGGCGGCCGAGAGCACGCCTTTCCTGGGCCTGCGCGCGGCGCACGACGCGCTGCGCTCGGACTCGCCGCCACTGTGCCCGGCGGCCGACAGTAGGACTTACTACTCCCTGGACAGCCACAGCACGCGGGCCAGCAGCAGACACAGCCGCGGGCCGCCCCCGCGGGCCAAGCAGGACTCGGCGCCACTCTAGGGCCCCGCCGCGCGCACCTCCGCCTCGCCCGCCCCACTGTCTTTAAGGAGACCAGAGACCGCCTACTGGAGAGAAAGGAGGAAAAAATAAATAAAAATATTTTTATTTTCTATAAAAGGAAAAAAGTATAACAAAATGTTTTATTTTCTTTTTAGCAAAAATTGTCTTATAATACTAGCTAACGGCAAAGACGTTTTTATAGGGAAACTATTTATATGTAACATCCTGATTTACAGCTTCGGAAAAAAAAAAGAAACAACAACAAAAAAAAAGAGAGATGGGCCAATTTTTTGACTCTTTAATAGAAACCTATTTTGTGGTGCCTTTTGCTGTACGCTCATCTGGGGCTCCGGGGGAGAGGTCTTGGTTGCGGGGTGCTAGGAGTGACAGCAGGGAAAGAAGAGGCTGCGGGGTTCTGGTGGGGGCGAGGGTGGGGGGCCGTGAGGGGTTGGCCCTGAGGAAGAACTGAGGATAGAAGTAGCTTTGCTCCCAGGCAAGAGCTGGAGTTCCCGACCCCTGGGAGAAGAGGGCCAGGACCCTAGGCTTGGAGCTGGAGCTGGGGTAACTTCCAGGGGGAGATAAAGACACAGCTACCGGAATGGGGAAGCCCTGGCTACTCACAGCTGTTAGAGGAGGAGGGCAGAGAAAGGTCTCCCCAAGAGCCTGGGCCCAGGGAGGTGGCAGCTCTGCCAGGGGCCCAATGTTGGCGGCTCCTGTCCCCCACAGCCTCCAGGACGCCCCTCCGTCCTCTGCAGCACCTTTGTTTACAGGTCGTCTTTTCTATTTTACACCTGCATGTCCTTTGCATTTCAGATTCTTTAGATTGGATGCATGGTCACGCTGGGACCGAGAAGAGCCACTCGACAGTGTATTCCCCTTTTAGCAATAAAGTAACACCATTTCCTTCTCACAGGCTGCCTCCCAGCCCCCAACCCACCTGTGACTTCCACTCTTCTCCAGTCCTGCCCTCCCACCCCCAAAAACTGGATCCACTGCTAATTTGTCAAAAAGGTAATTGTTTTAAAAAAAAAAACCCAAACAGAAACAAATGGGAATCCTGTCCTGAAATGTCTGAACACCTGACTGTCGACACTTGAACATTTTTATATTATAAATAAAATCAGAAATAACTCCTGTTTGACTGTGTGTGCCTAGCCCCAGATGAGGAGGGAAGTCAGAGCACAAAGTCCCATGGTGGATGTGGATGATGCTGGCCTGGAGGTTGGAGGGGGCCAGGGCAGTCCCTGGAAGGAAGTGACCCTCTCTCCAGTCTCTCCGGCCCCAGCTCCCAGGACAGACTCCAACCCTCCTCCCACTCCCAAGAATATTTACAAGGTGTCCCCCCAGCTGCTGGGGAACCTGGCCAAGGGACTGACACAAATTGCTCTGCTTCAAACTCAGCTTTGGAACTCTGGCCCAGTTCCTGCCCCGGATCTATGGGCCGGACTGAGACAACAGTTGCCGGCCTAGGTGGGTGAGGAGGGATGGGTTGTGGGGTTGGTAGTAGCACAGCCGAGGCAGGGTGACCCCTGGACCCTGAGGCATGTCACAGGCAAAGTCCGGACATGCAAAGTGGCTTGACAGCTGCCAGGAGGACCACAGCTGCTGCAGCTCATAAGCCCACAGGGTGTTGCTCTTTCCCCAACTTTATACCCCCTCAGAGCCAGGCCTGTCTAAACCCGCAGCCCTGAGGGAAAGTACATGATTTCAGTATGGAGAAGGCAGATGGAGGCCCAGGGTTCAAAAGCCTTTCCCCTCATCAACTGATTTAGTAAACCAGTGTCCGGCACCGGAAACTATTCGGTTCCAGTCAGACACACGGACGTCTTCCACCCAAACAGCCGAGGTGGTTGGCATGCACACTTGCCTACGCCTGTGTGTTTGTGTGGGTGTGGGTGGGTGTGAATCCCCCTAGGATGTGTGTAGTCAGAGACCTACAGGTGGGAGGGACAGAGAGGCTGCGGGTTGAGAGGGCTTCGGCATCAACAGGGCATAAATTCAAATTCCAGCTCTGCGCCTCCTAGCCGTGTGACGTCTCTAGGCCAGTTTCCTTGCTGGGAAATGGGTGATGCAAATACCCATTCCAAAAGGTTGCTGTGGAGATTATAAAGTACAGTGCTGATGCTGGCACGTGATAGATGTCTATTACATGGCTGATTTGATGGTGGTGATGACAATCTCCTGTGCCTTGCATCCTTGTATCACACAGCCAGAGTGACAGAAACTAGATGAGAGGGAGGCGATGGAGAAAAATAAAGAACAAACTGAAGTTATTGTATTCATTATGGGGACGCTGGGAAAAAGTACCTGCTACAAAAAATTTTTAAAAGGAAAATAATGAACTCAATCCTGCATAAACCTGCAACTCACTGGCCCTTCCCGGCCCCCTTCTGTTGATCTCATCCAGGCCCCGCTGCTGTCTCTGGGTTTGTGGTCGGCTTTAAAATTCTCTGAGAGCCAGTTATTCTTCTATGTGACCTGTGGTTTCTGTAGGATCCCAAATTAACTCCATATGAACTCTTGGGGAACCCACTGACCTTTGTCTGATCCAGCTTATTGTCCTCATGTGACCTTTCCGAGGGCTCTAGGTTGCTGTTGCCTTCTAAATTTTAGAGTCAGAAGCTACCCAATGAGAACACCAATCTCTATGTGGCCCTCAGTTGATTCTGAATGACCTCTTGGTGAACTCACCAACCTTTGCATGAGCATCAGGTACCTTCATTATATGTTCTGAATCCTACAGTACCTGCCATACGTGCCGAGAGTCCAAGGCCAGAACCTAACAGAGTTCTTTCCTCACCTGTCATCCACCCATTCATTTCCCAGGTATGATTAGGACCCAGGAACACATGTGGCCAGAGAGGCCCCTTCTCCACTCTGCCTCTCAAACCTCTGCCTTGGGGAGCCTTCCCAGTGGCCTTTCAGGACGAGTCGCAGTCCTGTCAAGCTACTTCCCTACCACCGCACCGTCACTGGAACATATAGGACGACATTCAGGCAGCTTCCCAAGTCAGAGGCTTCGTCCCCACTTTCCCAGTTCTTTCTTTCTCTTCCAGGTCATTTTTTGGCTTCTCTTTCCAGCCCCTCCCAGAGACCCAAGTGGTAATGGTAACTGCCTGTTCTCCCCACGAAACAGTGAGCCCCATGACGACCGGCAGTCAAACTTCCTCCCACCACCATATTCCCATCACCCTGCCCAGCGTGCAGCACACAGTTGGCCCTCGTTGAATGAGAGGATGAAGGCGCAAGAGACACCGTCCTCAAGGGACAGCCCCCAGAAGTCCCTAAGCCCGAGGCCACTTCCCAGGACCACCAGGTGGCGCAAACCACTTATTGTATGTCACCAGTCCTGGATTTGGACAGTCCTAGAAAATGGGCATGTTGGAGACAGCAGTTGTGCGGGGTGAGGATCCATTCGAATGCAGGAAGAAATATTAGAACTTTGACTTAGATTTATTTTCATCTCATCTTTTTTAAATTTCTATTTTTGTGTATGTTTTATAATGTACATGATATTTTAGTACAGTAGTACATGTATATAATTTACAAATAAATAATTATACAATTAAGGAAGTGAACTAAACATTTTTTTACTGATGGGAGGCACAACCCGTGCTCAGGAAGCACATCTGTCCACAGCTGCCAGAGCTCCCGGCTCTGCTATCCACTCACCCACCCTCGGGAAGTGAAGGGTGGGACACTGACCCCGAAAATCACAGGACTTCTGAGGCAGCGTGGAGAAAGTACAGAGAGCTCTTTTGTAGTGCCACATTGCGTTTTCAATTTCATTTAAGTGAACATTTACTTCCTCTGAGCAAAACGAAGGGGCCAGATGGTTTGGTTCTAAAACACACTTCAGCTGATCCAACTTAAATAATCAGAATTTAAATCACTACATCTCTCCACATAATCAAAAGTCCCTTGCCTCAAATGTGAGTGGGCCTGTAAAGTTAGATACTTAGTTGCAAGCCTGGCTTATTTTATTAACTAAGTATGTTACCACTGACGCCAAATTGCTGGCCAAACTACAGTAATCTATTTAAATAATAGAGAGGATTCGCTCTTCATAGCCTCACTGAATGTGCCATCACCCCCACCCACTTGTCAGTTGGAAAAATGCAGGGCTTAAAGGTGCTAGCTAATCCGTGATCGTCAAGTGGCAAATTTCTCCACTCTTCCCAGATGCGGTCTTGGCTAAGCCTTTCTGATTCACTAGACAAATGAAAGAAATAGCGACAGAAAAACAATCAGTAACTTGTCATTCCACCTTTTCCCACGACCAAGAATTAATGGCTTCCATAACCGTCCTCCGACAAGCATCTTTGGGCTTGTTGACAAGTGGCCATTTGTGAGGCAGAGTGTCTTTTATTCCTATAGCAGTAGATCTGTCCAAGAGGCCACCTCTGGAGCTCAGAGACCTGGCAGCACCAACATAAAGACCCAAATATAAACAGGGCTGTGGTCCCATCCCACTCACACCCCAGGATATCCATGGGACAAATGGGGCGGTGCATACACGTTCTATTTTTTCCAAAAGTATCAACTGTAAGAGCAGTGTAAGTCACAGGTCAGCTGGAAGAGGGAAAAACAGGGCAAGGGAGACCAGCACTGCCTCCCCCTTCCCTCCTAGGGCGTCAGGAATGCCAGGGGCCAGGTGCAGCCATCCTTCCTAACAGGGGAAGCTCCAAAATAGGCTTTTCCTTTATCTGATTTCATCCTCTAACTGATTTCAGTTCCAAAACCATCTTTCAGGGTTTCCTTATGTATACATTATTCTTATAGATGTATATTTGTGTCTGTATAAAAAGGAGACAGTGTGATCTCAATGGATGAAAAGAGGTGGACGCACATGTGAGTGGAGTCAACTTGACACTGAAAGGGCACAAGCCTGGGTCCCAGATTATTGTGATGTGAGGCAGGAGACCTGGGCATGGTTCTGGAGGCTGCTGGGAGGAGGGAGGAGAGGATGGTGCTGGTGGTCTGCAGACCTGCTGCTGGTCAACTCAGAGGAAGGAAGAGGAGAAAGGGTGGGGTTCCAGCTGAGACCTGGAGTCAAGACCTGCCCTCACACACAAGAAGATGAGAGGAGCTTGATGAGAAGAGAAAGACCTGGGAAGACAACAGCCCTTCCAGCTTCTCCAGCGAGGTGGTGTCTAGAGCATGCACACAACTGGCCTACAAAATGAGGCTCCATGGTGGAGAGGAAAACAAAGGCCGGGGAGAGGGTCTGATGCCCAGAGATGCCCAAGGACGCAAGGAGATCAATGCCACAAACGGCATCTCCATCTCTTGGGCCCACAGGTTTTCTGCACCCCTCTGGCTGCCCATCAACTGACTGGAGCTTGGTCCGAGTGGCCCCTGGCTGGAATTGTGCTCACCGACCCCACTGGGGACATCTGCCCATCCTGGGGTCTGCACATCCATGTCAGCTAAGTATCAGGCCCAGTGGCATCCTTTGTGGTTTTGCTGCCAGTCACATGGCCCTGGCTGAGGGCAGGACTTGAGTGTGTCTTCCGGAGAGAAGGGTCATCCCCTTCCAGAGTGGCCAGCCGGGCCTCAATCCGCTCCAGATCATCTGAGCCCACTTTGATTTTCACAGCCAGGAGGTGGATATAGGTCTCATAACGGCTTTTCTGGGGAAAGGCCAAACACAAGGTCAAAAGACAACAAAAGAGGAGAAAAGTATGTGCACCTTGTATGACAAAAGACTGATTTCCTCAATATGCAGACAGCTTTCACAAATCGTTAAAAAGAAGATGAACAGTCCAATTAAAAAATAAACACGGGACATGCACATAAACTTCATTCATAATTTGAAAAATCCAAATAATTGGCAATGATTTCTTGGATATGACACCAAAAACCCAATCAACAAAAGTAAAAATACACAAATGGGACTACACCAAAATTTAAAACTTCTGTACATGAGAGGATACAGTCAACAGAATGAAAAGGCAACCTACAGAATGGGAGAAAAATATTTGCAAGTCATATATCTGATAAGGGTTTTGTATCCAGAATATATAAAGAACTCTCAGAATGCAACAACAGAAGACAATCCAAATTTTTTAAATGGGCTTGAATCTACATTTCTCCAAGGAAAGCATACAAATGGCCAACAAGCACATGAAAAGGTGCTCAACATCATTAGTCATTAGAGAAATGCAAGTCAAAACCACAGTGAGATATCAATTCACACTCTTACTACTATCAAAAGAGCAGAAAATACATGTTGGTGAGGTTATGGAGAAATAGACAGAACCCTTGTGCTCTGCTGGTGAGAATGTAAATGGAGCAGCTATTATGGAAAGCTGGTGGTTTATCAAAAAGTTAAAAATAAAATTGCCACATGATCCAGCAAGACCATTTCTAACTATAAACCCAAATGAGTTGAAAGCAGGGTCTTGAAGGGATATTTGTATACCCATTTTCATAGCAGCATTTTTCACAATAGCCAAAAGATGGAAGTAAGCCAAGTGTTCACTGATGGATGAACGGGTAAACAAAATATGGTGTATACATACAATGGAATATTATTCAGCCTCATCCCACTTATGCCTAGTGTTCCATTATTGGAACGTTGGAGTTACTGGAAATAACTCATGGGAGTTATTTATATCATACTGCTCAAGGTCATCTCCAAAGTCTGATTTTTCATCAAAAAAAAATTTGACCTCCAACATAAATAGGTTAAAAAGAAAGGAAATTCTGACACACACTACAACATGGATGAACCTTAAGGACATTATGCTAAGTAAAATAATTCAATCACAAAAAGACAAATTGTGTATGATTCCACTTAGAGTAATCAAAATCATAGAGGCAGAGAGTAGAATGGTGATTGCCAGGGACTGAAGGGAGGGGAGAGTAGAAAGTTATTATTTAATGTGTACAGAGTTTCAGTTTGGGAAGAGGAAAAAATTCTGGAGACTGGTTATACAACAATGTGAATAGACTTAACACGGCTAGCTATACACATGAAGATGGTAAATTTTATATTACATGTCTTACTGCAATTAAAATGTTTTTAAATCCAAATTAAAATAGTAATGAGGCTGGGTGTGGTGGCTCACACCTGTAATCCCAGCAGTTTGGGAGGCCAAGGCGGGTGGATCACCTGAAGTCAGGAGTTCGAGACCAGCCTGGCCAACATGGTGAAACCCCATATCTACTAAAAATACAAAAATTAGCCAGGCATGGTGGCACGTGCCTGTAATCCCAACTGTTCAGGAGGCTGAGGCAGGAGAACTGCTTGAACCTGGGAGGCAGAGTTTGTAGTGAGCCAAGATCATGCCACCGTACTCCAGCCTGGACGACAGAGTGAGATTCTATCTCAAAAAAAAAAAAAAAGTAATGAGATACTAATTGTTAAACCTATCAGGTTAGTAAAGATTAAAACGTTTTGCAATGCCCAGTGCTGGTGAGAGCATGGAGAAATAAGTACATTCACAAATTATTAAAGGGGTTAGAAATCAGGGCAAACATTTAAGAGGAAGGTTTGGCAGCATCTGAGGGCCTTCGTCTGAGCTTCAGGCCCTCACCCCTGTCAGGGAAGGCTGGCACCCTGGAAGGACTGGGGACTAAGGGTCGGGGACCCTGTTCCCTGCCAGCTGCCACGTGAGCAAGCCCCTTTATCAGTAGGCTTCACCTCCCCAGTCTCACATCAGGCCAGACAGGAAGGAGAAAGAGCAGGGCGCTGGGCGTTGCAATCCAGCCCCTCAAGGCTCACCTCGAAGGTGAGATAGTGCTCCTTCAACCGGTACTCCTCGGCCTCCTTGGACTTGATGCCCCTCTCGACTGGGTGACACCTGTGTTCGGCCAGCTCCGCAGTCAGCTGTCTCAACTTATTCTCATGAGACCGCAGTTGCTCCTCCTGGGAAGGCAAATCATGGACTGTGAGGCCTTACTCTCAGGATGTCACGGAGTGGCTCAAATCCTGTTCTACCAGGAGCCGCTCCACCAGAGGCAAATGAAGGCCTAGCCAGGGTCACCAAACTGTGGTGATAGAGCCAGGCTCTGGACCCGAGGGCATGCTCCTTCTCCCACCTCCCTTCCTCCTCTCGCTGCTCCCATCAGCATCAGCTTTCCTTGATGCCCCCTAGCTCGGGAGACAAGAGATGCTCACGCTTATATGTGGACATAGACAGTCCCTGACACAGACACACAATGACCCACACACACAACCCAGCTCACATGCACTCCCATGCGCACACACAAACACCCCGGACCAAGGCCAGCCTGGCCCAGCTATCCCCTGCTCCTTATGATACACGCGTTCTCTTACATTCATGCCCAGACACACGCAATGGTCACAGACCCAGGATCACACCTGGTGGAGTGACAGGCGGAGACACTGTCACTGATGGGCAAGCACACACACATCCCACCCACTACAGGACAGCCAGGCCCCCTGGTGCTGTGTGCTCATGCGTACATGTGTATGAGTCACCACCTGTGTGTTTACACACGTGAATGTGTGTGGTGTGTGCACGTACATGGTGTACGTGCATTGCACAGGGGTTCTGGGCAGAAGCAGGAGCCCAGGAGCTCAGTGGGGAGACCCAGGACAAGGCCTAGTGGGAAAGACCACTGGCAAAGAGGAAGTGTGGGGCTTCCGCTGCCCTCTACCTCTCAAGCTCTGGGCCACCATTTCTCCTGTCCTCTCCAAAGAAGCCCTGAGAGCCCGCAGCATGGGTGAGCTGGGTTTTCTAGGATTACAAATAAAACATTTAAGGATAGGTGAGGGCAGCAAAAGAGCACTGAATGAAGAGTCAGCCAGGTGTCACCTGTGTGAGCTCCCTGTGACACAGTCTCTTGCATTTGTGCCCAGGTGCACACAAGACCACCAACTCTCAGTCACACCCACAGGGATGCACTAGCAGAGAGGCAGCTCCATGCCAACTGCCACAGCCACGGCCCCTGTATGACGTTTCTTGGTCGCCCCATCTGGACGTGGGGGTGGGGTGCATGGGATGGAGAGAAGAAGTGTCCTTCTCTGGTGTCCTTCAGCCCAGGATCACCCAGCCTAGAGACAGAGCTGGGGTGGGGCTGCTGGATGGGGGCCTGGGCTGAGGATGGCAGCCTAGGGAGGCAAAATCTTGACCCAGGAGCATGTACCTGGCAGAGGCGGGTGGTGCAGGAGGGCAGCAGGGGCCGACAGAACTTCTTCATGGAGCTGACAGCGGCTGGGAAGGCCGGGGCAGAGAAGATGGCTGCCACCAGGTTGATCCTGAGGATCCAGGACAGCATTTCTTCCTTGCTCCTGGGAACAGGACGGGGAGAGAGTGCTGGCCTCTCACACAGGACTCCCTGTCCCCTACTCAGCATCACATACCCAGCACTGGGCCTGTCACTAAGAAGGCACCAGTACCTCTAGATGAGTGGGTAAAGGGGAGAGGGAGGACGCATGGGGGCTGGATGGGCCTGGCCAGAGCTATGCAGGGAGCTCCCTTTCTATCCCAGCTCCCAGGCACACCGGGATTCTCATGTGAAAATCAAACTTCCCAGGTTCACAGCTAGTGGCCCTGGAGTGAATGGGTGGGAATGACCGTGGACTGGGGATCATCAGAGGCAATGGCAACTGGGCGACCCTCACAGTCCTCCTGCCCTCCCCTGCTGCCTGCCCAGCACTGGCACTGTGATCCTGAGGCCTCCTCCACCAGCCTGCCTCCTTGCAAGCTCATGTGCACTCCAGTCTCAAGTCATAGGAAGGCGAGAGGTGGTAGAAGGACAGCCTTACAGGTTACCTGGAGGGTGCATCTTTCCCACATTTAAAGCGAAGGATGATTCATAAAGATGCCACCTGCCCCACATTTCAGACTCCAGCGCACTCAGCAGCCCCTGCAGGGCTGTTAAACACAGTTGCTGGAGCCATCCCAGAGTTTCGGGTTCAGTAGGTCTAAGGCAGGGCCAGAGAGACTGCAAGTGATGCTGAGGGGAACCACACATTGAGAACCGCTGCTTTGGGAGGACCCAGCTGTCGGTCTGGGTCATGTGGATACACATGCTCTGTTGCTGACTCATGGGAAGGAGAGGGGTTGTGTGCTGCGTCACTGCGGCCCTAGGCCGCAGGTGGGAGTGAGGGGCTCCAGCTCCTACTCACGGTGCCTGGAAAAGGAATACCCTCCAGTCGGCCGTCTTAAGCTTGAGCACGTTGGACTTCTTGCTGTAGTCAGAGGCCCTGGTGGCCAGAGCGTGATGCACGCGAATGGCATTCTTCAGGTCACCCTCCGATAGAGCTTTGTCAGGCCTGTACTCATCCTGGGTGGGGTGGGATGGGTGAGCTAGGGTCACTGACCCACACCTTGCACTCTCCCCTCCCCTCACTCCTCTCTGTCTAACCCTATAGCTCCCTTAAGTTTCTGTTCCTGCTGCCTCACCCACCCCAACAAGAATCCAGGCATCCTTCCCCTTACCCCAGTTTGTCCCAGAGGCCTGAACAGGCCTCACGCTGAGTGTCCACTGAGCGACTGGGCACCAAGTTCTCCCAAAAACCTCCAAAGCCCTGAGTGGGCCCAAGTCTGGGGAAGAACCCAGCATGTGCCTGAGTCCCAGGTCCTGCCTGGGGCCCTTGGGGTGCCACAAGGCTGGGGTGGGATGGGACTGAGCTGGCCCTTTCTGAGTAAGGTCTCTGGGGCAGTCTCTCACCTTCTGCAGGTACAGGATGGTCCCTTTGAGCACCGCATAGAATTTCTTCCAGCCACGCCTCCCACGGGGCGCTGGAGAGGAGGGCACTAGTAGTGTGGCTGCAGCCACTCTCTGCAATCTCTCCAACCCCACCTCCCACTACATGTCCACCTGTATGTTCATCCCCAAGGAGTGGTCTGGGGCACCCCCCTCTGTGCCAGCCTCCCTCCCATGCCCCTCTCCCAGCCTGACACCCACTCCTCTTGCCATCCATGTCAGCATGAGTCTTCCGGGTCAGGACACCGTGCTTGTAGGTGGTGGCACTGAGCGCCTGTGGGACATCCAGGAAGGGGTTGCCACCATCCAGGATTCGCGTCACCTTCTTCGTTCCTGTCCCGAACTTGTCATCCACCAGCTCAGACAGGGATTTCCTCAGCTCGTCCTCATCACTAGGGAAGTACTAGGCCTGAGTACCACCTCCAAGGAGGCCTCAGCCCCGAATCGTCATGGCCTTCCCCACCAGCCTCCCATCCAGGATCCAGGGTCAGGGAGGAAGAGCAGCCCCAGGAGGCAGAGATGAAGAGATTCCAATTTCAGACCACAGATCCAGATCTCTGACCCCTCCTCTCATCTCCACTTCCGACCTCTGACCTCTGATCTTTGATTTTTGTCCTCCAAGCCCCAAATGTCACCCTTGATCACAAATGTGGAGACTTTACTGTCTCTAGGTCTCCCTCCCAGTCTTCCTTTTCCTCTCTCCATCCCAGGGAGCACTAACCGTGGCCAGACTGAAGCTGCTGCACAAACCGCACCAACATGCTGGAAGAGGGAGGCCAGCAGGTAAGACCCTGAAGTCTGGGCCCCCACGAGAGCCCTGGCAGAAGAGTGCCAGCTCTTACCCTGTGGGGTTGGAGTTCCTGCCAATCCCTGCCTGAGGCCTCTACATGGACCTGGCTGCCCTGGGGAGCACAGCAAAGCCTTTCACGGTCTCCCCAAACAGCAAGGTCAACATCCCTCTTTCCTGATGAGACCTACAGGTCTCACTGCCTTTGCAGGGGAAGAAGTTAGAGGGCACTCTCCCCTTCCCACTGTCAGTAACAGTCACCACTTAAACGTGGACATATTCTACAGGTTATAGGGGCCTCATGCCTCCTGTCTGCCTACTTCCCAAAGGGAAAGGAGCGGTCATCAATGGGAATTGGAATACTATCCCCATATAGAAAACCAGCTGTGGACATCATAGAACTAAAGTCACAGTTCAACCTATTCCATAACAATGCAAACATTGCACTCTTTTTCTCAATACAGAAGATGAATCCAAAGAGGAATTCAACACCAGGTGTGAGCCAGCTAGACACAGGTGTCGGGCCCTGGATTGGGAGGGATCAGCACCATGGAGAGTGGTCAGAATGATGGACCTGCACCCCCACACTCCCCCTCCCAGGGATGCAAGCTCCCCATACCTGTGCCCGTAGGCACTACTCACATGGCCCATTCCAGCTTTTCATTCTTGATGGAGTTGTAAAGGGTCTGGGAGAGGGAAAAGAGAGAGGGGGGAATTCAGGTGAAGAGTCAAAGAAACCCCCATCTACCACCAATAACGTGAGTACGGTGAGAGATCACCTTTTCAGCCAATAGGGCAAAGTGGGTGTTTGATTCATACTTATTTGTTAGATGGGTAAGTGAGTGGGTGGGTGGATGTATGGATGGGTGGTATTTAATTATGTGATCACTTAATGTGAATCTCCCGTAGGAGACTGTAAGCTTCACAAGGTCAGAGGCTGTCCATTTGTTCACTACTGAATCTCCAGTGCATAATCCAGAACTTGACATACAGCAAGTGCTCAACAGGGTAGATGAATGGATGGGAGGATGAATGGGAGGATGGGTGAGGGAATGGATGGATGGGGAAGTGGACAGGTGGAAGATGGAAGGATGGGTGGGGAAATAGGCAGGTGGATGGGTGAATGAATAGAAGATGGGTGGGTGGACAGAGGGTACATGAGGAAGATTTAGGGGTGTATGCATGAGGATGTGGGTGGGCAAATGAATGTCAGGGTGTTGGGTGGATGATTGAGTAAATGATTGGGTGGATAGATTTGAGGATGAATGGGTGGGTGGGTTGGTGAGTAAGTGAATGGGTGGGGAATAGGAGGTAGGGGGATGGGTGAGTAGATGTGGAGATGTTTGTCGAGGTGAGTAGACGAGGGAGTGTTTGAAGAGTACAGGGTGTCTGTGTGGGTGAAAGGTGAATGGGTGAGTGGCTGCTATGTGGGGAGTGGGAAGGGGAGGTTTGGGGATATATATATAGGTGATGGGTGAATGGGTGGGTATATGGGTAGGTGAATGATTGAGTGGCTGGGTGGATGTATGGGAGGATGAGTGGATGGGTGCAGAAGTAGGTAGATAGGTGAATGAGTAGATGGAGAGAAATGGATAGGTGGATAGTGGGACTGGGATTGTTTGATTCACAAATATGTTCTTAACAAATGCTTCTCAATGGTGAAGAATATAATATAGTAAGAAGAGTGATGGAGACAGTGTTCTATGGAACATTGGGGTTTGGATGGAGACCTCTGAACTCATTATTCAACTACCCCTGTAGTATTATCAGATTCTTCAAACCCACTATTTAAAAATGAAGCTGGGCCGGGCGCGGTGGCTCAAGCCTGTAATCCCAGCACTTTGGGAGGCCGAGGCGGGTGGATCACGAGGTCAGGAGATCGAGACCATCCTGGCTAACATGGTGAAACCCCGTCTCTACTAAAAATACAAAAAACTAGCCGGGCGTGGTGGCGGGCGCCTGTAGTCCCAGCTACTCGGAGGCTGAGGCGGGAGAATGGCGTGAACCCGGGAGGCGGAGCTTGCAGTGAGCCGAGATCGCGCCACTGCACTCCAGCCTGGGCGACACAGCGAGACTCCGTCTCAAAAAAAAAAAAAAAAAAATGAAGCTGGCTGAGTGCGGTGGCTTATGCCTATAATTTCAGCACTTTGCAAGGCTGAGGTGCGAGGATTGCTTGAGTCCAGGAGTTTGAGATCAGCCTGGGCAACATAGTGAGATCCCCAGGCTCTACAAAAAAATATATATATATATATAAAAATAAAAATCGCCAGGCACAGTGGCATGCACCTATAGTCCCAGCTACTTGGGAGGCTGAGGCAGGAGAATCCTTCAAGGCCAAAAGTTCGAGGCTTCAGTGAGCCTTGATTGCATCACTGCACTCCAGTGTGGGTAACACAATGAGATCTTATCTCAAAAATACATAAATAATAAAAATGAGCCCATCACCAACCCACCAAAAACCTGCTCCTTTTCCTCAGTTCAGAAACAACCAGACTAGAAAGGCTAGAGTTCCACCCTTCACTTCAGGTTCAAAAGAAAACTGGATTCTCTTAATTCCTGGTGATGTTGAAGGAAAGAGGGGGCTTTTCCCTGTGGTGACAATAATGATGTTTGTGGTGAAGGTGGTGGTGGCGGTTGTGGTGGGTGGCAGCTATGACAGTTGGTAGCAGTGTTGATTATTACTGTGACAGTAATGGTGATAATGGAGTACTAAAAACAAATCTCACAAAGCCTTCCCTTCTGCCTAACTCAGGGAACACAGAACAGCCAAATGTTGAGCTCTGTGGTTTCTAACTTTGTCATCATGGCCCTGCACCCTGTGTTAAGGGCCTGGAATGCCAGGATTTCATGGGGCAGAGACCTCTCTCCTCTCTATCCACACAGGGTGCAGCTAGTGGGATGGGGACTCTCAGCAGATAATACCTTCAGCAGGTCTTTGGCAAAGTCTTGGCCATCATTCAGCTGGTCCAAGTTGGCAATGAATTGCTGACAGGACATCTTCTTGCCAATGTTCTGTAATGGAGAAATGGTTCTGCCTAAGAGTAGGGAAGGAGGCTGGTGTGTTCCCCACACACCCTGCCCTGCCCAGCCAGAGGGATGAGGCAGTGTTAAGGGCAATAATGAAAATTAAATTGCATGAATTTTCTATTGTCTCCAAGAGTTTACAAAACTCTTTCTCACAGTCAGAACTGTGCTTGATTGTCAAGCATCTTGAGAGGTTGGGCTTCTTCTGCAGCCCAGGTGAAGGAGTCGGGCTGGATGAAGAGTTGTAAGAGCTGACATTTGCCAGGTGCCTACTGTGTTCCAGGTCTTGTGCTTGACATGCATTATCTTATTTCTTTCTCACCCCAAGGAGAAGGTGAGGTGCCTGTTTTTATTGTCCCCATTTGACAGGTAAGGAAACTGAAGTACAGGAAAGTGAAGTGACATGCCCATGATCACACGGCAAGGAAGTGAAAGGGCCAAGTGTGTCTGAAACCAAAGCCCGTGCTCTCACCGCTACTCCACGGTTAACTCTCCCAAGGTCACTCAGCACCAGGGCTTGAACCCCGGCCTCTTGGCTTCTGAAGAGAAGCTCTGCATATTCTGCCACAACTGTCTCACCCTCTCACCTGCACAGAGGGGCAGCAAGGCTTCCAAGACATAAGTGAAGTGAGGGAAAGTTTATGGGAGTCAAAAATCAATTGCCACGGACACACAGGAGTGCCCCATGCTGAGCTGAGCTGAGCTGGAACAAAGAGAACCAAGCAGATTGTTTCACACTCGGAGGTAGAAACAGGCAAAGAGCTGGAAATGACTAAATCCCCAAGTTCTGCCTTCCTGTTTTAACCAATGAGTAGCAGAGGGGCTCAAACCCTGCAAACCCAACACCTAATATTCATACTTCCAGACTCTCCTTGGAGTCCCCACGTCTGAGAAAACACTGAACAGGACTTCATCTTTGTGAGGATGAAGACTCTTGAATAGCAGATACTTACCACTGTAGGATTTTGTGGATTGGGGTTTGCTCTAAAGCAGTGTTTTCCAAGGTTTACCTACAGAACTCTGGTATCCCAGGAGATGGAGATAGGTATTCTCTCAAAAAAAGATTTCATAATAGAACAAGTTTATGTACGTGTTTCAGAGTCTTTACCACGCTCATATGTGCTGGTGTCTCCAAGGAGAGGATCCCATGTCATTTCCCAAGTTTACTGACCTTGGCACTATTTTAGCAAAGACACTCTATTAGCATCAAATGGGACATTCACACACCATAGAAATCATTCAGAAAACAATGATGTAAGGCTTTATAAGTAGCTGACAAACAAGAACTTTCTATGCTTTTCCAAATCGTTCAGGAGAAAAGGTCCTATGTATGCCTTGATACAAGTGTGTTTTGTATGTTTCTGTGTATAGTTTTACATATATACATGTGTGTGTACATAGATAAATATATAGCCGTGTGTGTACATTTGTGATAGATTATGAGGGCAATGTTGATAAGACTGTCGTTGAGTTCCACACAAACTGAACATTCCCCAGCCATTGGTCAGGAGCGCAAAATCAAAAAATAACAAGGCAAGATTTCTAATCTGAGCAATATCAGACTATCTTCTTGTGGCTGAAACTTCCCAGCAGCATTGGAGGCTTTACAAAAGCAGTGAAGGCTTCAAGGGTGAGGATCCTGCAGGGGAGTGTGGAGAGGTGATCCCAGAAAGAGCAGCGTTCCTCCCTGAAGCACCTGCTGCTTCCCAGCAGTGGCCAGGGGCTGAGCGGCTAAGTGGCCTCTTAGGATTGGAGAAATGAGATTGGAGTTCAGGGTCCACCAAGGACAAGGGTCTTGGGAAGCACCCAGTCACACTTCAATAAAAAAGTTGAAATTAAGAAAGAAAATACTAAAAGAAGAAAAATTATCCCAGATGGAAATGTGGAGAAGCAGAAATGAATGAAATAACAAAAAGAATTGGTAACTCTAAATGAAAATTGACTATGTAGAGCAACAATAAAGTTTTCCAGGGAATAAAATATAGAGAGATATAATAGTTAAAAGCATGACAACAGGAGTATATAAGTTAAGAGAGCAGTAAATGGAACTAAAGTGTTTCAAGGTATTTCATTGCCCAGGAAGTGGTACAAGTACTTTATAAGTCGAAAATGCAAATTGCCAACCATAAAAGGAATTCCGAAAGAATGCACAACTAACAAGCTAACAGAGCAGGGAAATGGAATTCTAAAAAATACTTAATCCAAAAGTAGGCAAAAGAAGAAAATAAAAGAAACAGAACAGAGGAGTCAAAGAGAAAACAAATAGTCACTTGATATACTTAAACTCAAATATATCATAATTCATTAAATGTTCAAATTAACATTATTACCGGATTTTATTTTTAAGTATATGATACATGAGACATGCTTTAAATATAAAAGAACAGAAATCTTTGAAAGAAAAAGTCAGAAAAGGATGTACCACATAAACACTAACAAAAGAACTCCAGTATAGCTACACTAACATCTGACAAAATAGATTTGAAGGCAAGAAGCATTACTAGACATAAAGAAGGACATGTTCATAGTGATAAAAGGGTCAATCTGCCAGAAGATATGATCATCCTAAATGTGTATACATCTAGTAGCATAGCTTCAAAATATACAAGACAAAAATTGACAGAACCAAAAGAAGACATATTCACAATCTTGGCTGGAGATTTTAACACTGCTCTCTTAGTAACAGGAAGAACAAGCCGACAAAAAATTGGCAAGAATTCTATGCCAAAAAAATTAGATAATCTAGATGAAATGGACAAATTCTTAGAAATACACAAGCTACTAAAACTGGCTCAAGAAGAAATAGAAAATCTGAATAGACCTATAACAAGTAAAGAAATTGAATCAATAACTTAAAAAAAAAAAAAAAAAAAAGCTAGGCCAGCTGTGGTGGCTCACACCTGTAATCCCAGCACTTTGGGAAGCCAAGGTGGGAGGATCACTTGAACCCAGGAGTTGGAGACCAACCTGGGCAACATAGGGAGACCTTGTCTCTAAAAAAACAATAAAAGAAAGAGAGAGAGAGGAAGGAAGGAAGGAAGGAAGGAAGGAAGGAAGGAAGGAAGGAAGGAAGGAAGGAAGGAAGGAAGGGGGGAAATTAGCTGGGCATGGTGGCACATGCTTGTGGTCCCAGCTACTCAGGAAGCTGAGGTGCTTGAGCCCAGGAGGTTGAGGCTGCAGTGAGCCAGGATCACACCACTACACTTCAGCCTGGGTGACAGAGAGACCCTGTCTCAAAAGGAAAACAAAACAAAACAAAAACAAAAACAAAACAACAACAAAAAAAACAAACACTATCAAGAGATGAAAAACAACCCGTGGAGTGAGAAAAAATATTTATAAATCAAGTATCTACCAAAGGTTTAATGTCTAGGATATATAAAGAACTCTAAGAATACAACAACAACAGACAAATAACCTAATTTTAAAATGAATGAAGGACGTGAATAGACATTTCTCCAAAGAAAATATACAAATGGCCAAAAAGTACGTGAAAAAAATGCTCAACATAACTAATCATTAGGGAAACACAAATCCAAACCACAATGAGATACCACTTCACATCCACTAGGATGGCTATCCTAAGAAAGAAAAGGGTTGGTGAGGATGTAAAGAAATTAGAACACCCCTGCACGTTGGTGGTAGAAATGTAAAATGGTTCAGCTACTACGGAAAACAGTTGGGCACTTCCTCAAAAAGTTAAATGTAGAATTATCCTATGACCCAGCAAGTCTATCCTAGGTATATACCCCTAAAATATGAAAACAGATATTCAGACAAAAACTTGTACACGAATGTTCACAGCAGTACTATTCACAATCACCGAAAGATGGAAACGACCCAAATATCCATCAAGAGATGAACAGATAAACAAAATGTGACATATCCATACAATGGAATATTATTAAGCCATGAAAAATGAACTACCAATACATGCTACGACATGAATGAACCTTGAAAACATGCTAAATGAAAGACGCCAGTCACAACAGGCCACATATCGTGTGATCCTACTCATATGAAATATCTACAATAGACAAATTCACAGAGACAGAAAGCAAATTAGCATTAGCCAGGGGCCAGGTGGAGGAGGAAATGGGGTATGACTGCTGATGGGTGTGGGGTTTCCTTCTGGTGTGATGTAGATGTTCAGAAACTAGACAGTAGTGACGATTGCACGCCATTATGAATGTACTTACTGCCACTAAACTGTAAGCTTTAAAATAGTTAAAATGGTAAGTTTCATAACAAGAAAATAAATCAGTAAGAATATACATGATTTTTACAACACATATAGGCACCTTATTGGCACATATAGAACATTATAACCGACAACCACAGAATACATTCTTTTCAAGTCCACATGAAACATTCACTAGAATTGATCTTTCTCAGGACCAAAAAGCAAGACTCATGCAAAGAAGTGAAATTATACTGGGTAAGTTATCTGCTTTAAAATATAATACTTATAATGACAGCCAGGCAAAAAGACATGCACCCAGATCATCTGAAAGCCCAAGGGAGGTCCATGATTTGGAGCCTCTGAATTCTCAGTTCCACCCCTCCCTCCCACCCCATTTGGATCTACAGGGCTTCCCAGTCTTTCCTGAGTCCTTGGACTTCTTCCCACAGCCTCCGTCTCCAAGCAGAGGAAAGTCACAGCGGGTACAACCACCGCCCCATCCCAAGGCCTGGACCCTGGCACTCTAGGGCCAGGGCGACTATCTCCTCAAACTCATCTCCTTGCCCAGAGTAGAGGCTGGATGGGTACAGGGTGATGCCCAGGCCATCGTCCAGGTAGTAAAACTGTGTCACTGCCTTTGCCCCACAGGAGCCAGGCCTTTTCCCACAAGTCTGACTTCCATGCACAGCCCTGAGGTCAGAACAATGCTAGCCTGTCTTTAAGGCTCATTCCAGAAGCAGGATGAAGTGGGCCAAGCAGACGTCATCCTTCAGGAGGAGGGGAGGGGCTGACCAAAGGTCCTATGGGCAGAAAAACCCTTGCCACTATTTGCAAATCTAGGCTAAACCTTAATTATACTTGGTATTCCCTTAAGGTTATTGTGTGAGGCTCTGTCACCATCTGAGAATGGGCAGACCCCTGCAGACCTCAGGATAGCATCCAAACCCTGGCCTGTCCCTCCAGCCCTCCACTATCCAGCCCCAGCGCACCTTGCCAGAAACTCCCACTGTTGCCACTCTTCAAGCAACACAAGGTTGGAGAGAAATTAAGCTATTCCTGAAAAACAACTAAACTTTGTTTCAGCTTGAGCTCTCCTAGAATGACTTCTCCCACCTACCCCTCCCTCTCTGTTTGCCTCAACCCTGGTGGTTCTCCCTCCCTTACCCCAGCCTTCGGTCCACTCACCAGTGCCATAGGCTGTGCAACAAAAATGCCTCTGGAATTTCTCTCCTGGTCTCCATCTCCGATTCTAACCCACACTGCCATCTTCTCATGGCTGGAGCTTGCAAATCACCATTCCCTGACATCCCCCACTCAGTGCATTCCAGACTCATTTGCTGATCCGTCATCACCCATCATCACCAGCATTGGCATCATCTCCAAAACCCCCATTTCAAATACAACTCCTGACCCCCATCTCCTGCTCTTCCACTTCCCCCATTCTTTAAAATCCTCACTCCAACAACCCTTTGATCCTCTGTTGAGATCTGATACAGTTTGGCCCTGTGTCCCCACCCAAATCTCATCTGGAATTGTAATCCCCATATGTCAAGGGAGGAAGGTGATTGGATCATGGGGGTGGTTTCCCCCATGCTGTTCTCGTGATAGTGAGTGAGTTCTCAGGAGATCTGATGGTTTTATAAGTGTTTGGAAGTTCCTCCTACATTCTTCTCTCTCCTGCCACCTCATGAAGAAAATGTCTGCTTCCCCTTCCGCCATGATTGTAAGTTTCCTGAGGCCTCCCCAGCCATGTGGAACTGTGAGTCAATGAAACCTCTTTCCTTTACAAGTTACCCAGTCTCAGGGATGTTCTTTATAGCAGTGTGAAAATGGACTAATACAAGATCCAAAGGTCCTCACTTTCTTTTTCATCCAGTTTAGATTCCAGATCCCATCGGTAACCACTTCCCTGCAAACATCTCTCTTGCCCCTTTCTGCTTCTGTCATATTTGCCTAGAAAAAGCCCAGCACTGACTAAACCCAACTGATTTCCTATACTGTACCTGTATCCAAGTCCAACCAAATACACTTGCAGGACACACAGCTATGCTGGTCCCATTTTACATCTATGACCACAGCCACATGGGCATGGAGACTCCTGACACTGCCACAGTTCCTGTGTTTGCTCTCCATCCTCCATGAACATGGCACGCTTTTCCTTTCCATTAAAAGCCTCAAAGTCCCTGTAGTAGACACTGTGGCTCTCTCTCTCCAAAACCCCTTTCCCATTATGTATCAGCAATGAGGTGTGGGTGGGGAAGAATGACCCCACCTTCTAGCCCAGGGCTAGGCCCTGGATCACCTCATTCCCCTTGCCACAGAGATTGATTCGGGTAACCTAGGCTGTTTCCAGTTGTCCCATGGTATTCCCTGGGCCAAAGAGACCAGTTCAGAAAATGGCATATGCCCCATCTGGGGCCAATGGTATTTTACAGCTACTTTCTGGGAGCTTCTGTGGTAGAAGCCCTCCTGACTCCAGCTCCTAAGAAGACACTTCAGATACCAACTCTCTCCAGCAAGCAGAGAAGTGCGGCTGTGAGATCTGGAATTGCTGCATCTATCGGGCCTGCATAGGGGAAGCCAGGCTTGGGATGAGGCTGACATCACTGTCAGAAGAAAATGACAAGAAATTAGATCACCTCTTAACTGGAGGCAAGGCTGAATCTAATCCACCCTGGACCCTGCCTGACTCTACACTTTTCAAACAGTAAGTAGCTGCCATTTTTAAGGCTAGTGGGTGTTACATTTCTGTGACCTTAACTAAACCCATTCTGACTGGTCAGCCCCCGTCCCATCTTCACTCTCAGCTCAGGACCTCATCTCATTCTTCGTGGTAGAAGTAGAAGCTGTCAGAAGCCCCTCATCTTCTCATCGCCAGAGCTACCAAGCTCACTGCAGCACCTCCACTTTCTGCCTCGCTTTCTTACGAACACGGGAGATCGGTCAACATCCCCCACTCCCATTTAAGGCCACTCCCCACCTGTGCTCTGCTTCTCATCTCGAGGGAAGCTTCCACTGTCCCTTCTCTCTCCTGCAGTGGCAGCGTCTTGTCTGCTGAGTTGATCCTGGCGGCATACGCACAAGGTTGGGCCGCTTTAACATCAGACTTGACTGCTGGCTCCTATCAGTCCCCCACGCAAGGCCAAACATCTTAAGAGCTGTCTATGGCCACCACACCCTCACCTCCTGAGCTCATCTCGCCCACTTCAACCTGGCATCTGTCCTCTCCACTCCACCTAAGGTGCTCTTATAAAGGCCTCTAATGACCTTGACCATCCCATCCATGACCGCTCCAATCCCAATGGTCACTCTCGTGCCATCACCTTACTTGACCTCATGGCAGCCTTTTATATAGTTGGCCACTCACTCCCTTCTCCTCGAAATGCTGTCTTGTCTGGGCTTCAGAAATGCCACACACTCATGGATTTCCTCCGACCTCCCTGGATGCATTGCAGTCTCTCCCACTCCTCTGCCTTGCCTCTACATAACGCTGAGCTCCAGGACTTGGCCATCAGTGTGTTCTCTCTGCAGGGACATGGCAATCAGCCAGTCCCATAGCTTTGAATTCTACCCCACCCCCATCTCTGTCTTCAGCCCACGTGTCTGCACCGGGCCCAGACTCATCCATGTCACCGCCTCCTTGGTCTCCCCTCACTGATGTCCAGAGGCATCTCAAACACAGTTCAAAAGCGGGACTCAAGTCCACCTCTCCCACTCACCACCACCCCCACAGAGAAGTTTCTTCCCATCTCAGGAAATGGCACCCCCAGCTAGCTAGATGCCAAAGCCACCCTTGCTTCTCTCTTTCACTGACCAACCCCATCAGCAAGTCCTGTGAGACTCAGTCCTGAAAGGTCTCCCTCGTCAGTCCCTTCTACCCATGCTACCATCATCTCCCATCTGGACATAAACAAACACCTCTAAGGAAACAGTTCTGCAGCTCCTCAAAAAATTAAACACAGAACAACCAGATATATGAACCAGCAAGTCCACTCCGAGGTAGAAACCCCAAAGAACTGAAAACAGGTGTTCAAATGAAAGTTTGTGCACGAATGTTCACAGCAGCGCTATTCCCAACAGCCACAAGACGAAAACCAGCCCTGCTGGCCCCATTGCCTGAAATGCACAGTCCCAGATCTTTCCATGGCCAGCTTCCACTGATCCAGGTCTCTGCCCAAACCTTGCAGGCTTTCCCTGACCCCCAGTCCGGACCCCATCATGCCTTCCTGTGTATGCCCTTCACAGAGCCAGCACAACTTGTAATCGCTTGTTCACTTCTGTGTTGTCCACCTTCTGTAACAGGTGGGGCTCCCTTTCCCGTCTTGTTCATGGAATACAGAAGGTGCTCAGAAGACAGGGTTGTTGTTGAGCCTCCAACCTCAAGTGTCCCAGCGCCCCTCCTACACAAAGCCTCCCCAGTTCCTCGACCAGACTGCACCCATCTCAGGGGCATGCCTATAGCCCGATACCCCTTTACTGCCTCCCGCTCTGACCAGAACTTCTTCTGCGGGCACTAGCAGGGCCCCTGTTCCCGAGATCCCCGCAACCCACCAGGCCTCAGTCCCTGCTTGATGAGTGACAGGGGGAGGGGAGGAGGCAAGGGGAAAAGTGCAAAGCGTCAGGTGCCCTGAAGAGCTCCCAGTAACTGCAACCTCCAGGCCTTGCGCACGAGCTTTACTTCATATTCTTTACACATTGGCACTTTATCATGGGGAAACTGATGTGCAGTGAAGTAAATAACTTGCCTCAGACCACACAGCCTTCGTGTGGAGCAACAGAGAACACAGCCTCGGAGCCCACGCTCCTAATCTCTGAGCAGGACCACGCAAAGAGAGAGACGTCTCTACTAAAAATACAAAAACTTAACCAGGCGTGGTGGCAGGTGCCTGTAGTCCCAGCTACTCAGAAGGCTGAGGCAGGAGAATGTCATGAACCCGGGAGGCGGAGCTTGCAATGAGCTGAGATCGCACCACCGCACTCCAGCCTGGGTGACAGAGCGAGACTCCGTCTCAAAAAAAAAAAAAAAGAGAGAAGAAAGCCTCAGTGTCTGTCTGCTGCAAACATGAACAGTCTTCCCAGTCCACTTCTAATCTATGAAGTCCTGATGTTTCTCCTCAGCTGTGGCATCAATGTGGGACCACGCCAGCTAAGGCCCACCAAGCTCCGGGGTGCTCTTGGCCCAGGGTTCACTACACAGTGGCTGCCGCCCTCCTTAGCAGCTCTTAGCCATAGGGAGGGGCAACCAGGGCTTGGCCCAGCAGAGACAGCCCTGAGATTGACCACAGGCCCAGCCAGGGGTGGGGACAGGGAGTGAGGGGCCTGTTGAATGCTCCTTTTAAAGCAGGCTAGCAACACCTGCTCTCTGTCAATAAACAAAGGGCACAGTCTGGGGGAACAGCAGCAGGCTCATGGGCTTTGGCGCTCAGTGACATTCATGTGGAATGCGTCTTCTCTCTTTGCAGGCCCAGGTGGACTTGGCCAAAGCTGTCACATATTTGCTCTTCCTGACACAGGCACTGAGGTTCTAGCCCTCCCAGGCCAGATGCCCCAGTGCACCCATGAGCCCAGGCTGCCAGCAGACTGGGCCTTCACAATCTCGCCCTCCAGGGGCCTGCAGGCTGGGTCTTCCAGCTTGCCCTTGGTTCAATTTTCACAGTAATGAGGAATACTATTGTTCTTTTTATGTAACAAAATTCTACATAATAAAATCCCTACTAGGCGCCAGACCCTGCCCCTTGGTGCCATGTATATTACATCTCTCAGTCCTGCCCATGACACTGCAGGGAGATCATTATTCCCACCTCCTGGATGTGAAACCTGAGGCTCAGAGAGGGCCAGTGCTTGCCCAGGGTCACACAGCTACCACGTGGAGGCAAGAGTGGGATCTGAAGTTGGGTCTATCCCAGCTCTTTCTTTCACCCCCAAATCCCCTAGATTTCCTGGTTAACTCACTGACCTGTTGTCCCCATGAGTCACTGAGACATTCCCTACCTAGCAGGGGACTCTGACAACCCTGGGTGAAAAATGATGGGGCAGTGATTGGGTGGAGCCAGTGTGGGTGATGGAGAACACAGAAGGGCGACATGGTGATGGGGGCCTGAGCACACAGGGCATGCACACCACTAGCTACACTTACCACCTGCGAGGGCAAGAGAGCCCAGAGAGGGGTTCCGGAGCAGACAGAGGAAAGAAGAAGGAGTTATTGAGTCATGAGAAGCGCTGAGACAGCCTGGGGCCTGGACCAGACACAGTCTCACAGCCTGGGCGTTCACTGCTTGGCCTGGTCAGGGCTGGGGGGTTGGGAGGGGCTGCCCTGGGCATGGTATTTCAATGCAGCTGCATTCAGACTTGCGAGACAGAGGCAGAAAGGGCATATGATCTCTTAGCATGGACAAGGGGCACATATTTGTGGCTCATCTTAAACTCCCATGACCCAGCTGCTCTCACTGGCATACTTGGGGGTGGGGACTCAGGCAGATCGCAGGTGGATGAAACCAGGGCGGGGCCAAATCTGGAAGCCAAGCTGAACAACCCCTGGGCCTTCAAAAAGAAGCCTGGCCACTGAGTGAGAGGTCTCAGGAAGGGACCAGGATCAACACAAGATGGGTCCCTGAGAGAACATGTGACACCCCCACCTCTACCTCCCCAACTCACGTGGCCGTGCAGGTCCGTGTTGAGCAGCATCAGGGCACAGGTGAGCGTGTGGATCCCATCTGAGTCAGAGATGTGGCACTCTCAGTGCGAGGATCCAACCTCTTCCCATCCCCTGTCTCCTGAAGGAACCCACCAGGAGGCCTTGGACACAGAGTGAGGCCAGCCACCTGCCAAACTCACCTCAGGGGCCAGGGCCTGCATGATGCCCCCGGTCTGTCCCCATTGCAGGTCCCAAGTCACTTGCCTGCCCCAGGAGTCTGACCACCCTGGACCCACTCTGGCCCGGACTCCTGCCTCCTGTGGCCAAATTCACCTTGAACCTCAGACCTAGGAATAGCTCTGAGCCCCCAGCCCTGCCCCTGCATTGACCTGTGTCTCTCCCAATGATGAGCCTCATCTCCCAGTTCCTGAGATGTGGGCCCATCTATTGGGCAAGTCCTGTCCCTAAGAGGACCCCAACCTAGACCCCCACCACACCGGGACAGCCACCACACCAACAGTCAGCACCATGACAGGGACCACAGAGAAGGGAGAGCCACAGAGCTGAATCCCGAGGCTGGAGGGACTTCCAGGCAGTGGGGAGGAGAACAGGCAAGACTGCGCTTTGCTCAGCAGGCAGACCGTGTGCCATAGCTTATTCAATTAGCATTCATTGAGCACCTACTGCATGCCGGAGAGGACAAACCATCTGGGCCTGGCAACAGGACCAAAGTGCCAGGTGGACCAGGGTGGGAGGGGGCCAGGGCCTGGCTGAGTGGGTGGGGAGGGTTGGGCAGAGTGGGCGGGGGCCATACCTTCCGAAGTGCTGTCATCAGGGTTGCACTGGCAGTACCGGCGGGAGAAGTGTGTGAGGACTCGCTCACGCTCTTGTGTCTCTCCCATCAGTGGGAAGGCCTTCAAGAATGTTCTGGAAGGCAATTCAAAGCTGCTGAGGGCAGTCTGAGTCCTCACCCAGGGTAAGACCACCCCCCCACACACACCACACACCCACCCTAGGAGGCCAGGGCTCCAGTGCCCCATTCTCTGGGTCTGGACGCTCTCTCCAGCCCAGGAGGCCCTGGCCCCCAGGACGGCCACTTTGGAGTGCTGAGACCAGGGGGCCTGGTAAACTTTAGAGTTTCAGTCCTCATCACCCTCCAGGGACCTTCTGGAAGTAGGCAGAGGACAGATGGTGAAGAACAAAGAAGAGCACCTCAGCACCTGCTCTTCTTCAGGGTGGATGCCCACTCCTTGCCCCTTCCCCTACAGCCAGGCCCTGTCCATGCCTGCCCTTCAGAATGCTCCTCCTCAGTCATCCTCTCTCTTTCATGTGCCTCTAGCTGAGCCCAGGCCCAACCCTGATCCCCCCACTCCTCCCCCACCCCAAGACTGAGTTGCCACCAAGTCCTGATGGTTTGTTCTTCAACCTCCACCTTAATCCTCCTCCTCTGCCACCACCCTTATCATGTGCCCAGGACAACGGGGCCACCCCTGCACCCACTACCTCCTCCCCACAGACACCAAGTTGTCTTTCTAAATACCCACGCAGGCAGGACTTACTGCTGCTTAAAATCCATCACTGGGCCAGGTGCGGTGGCTCGCACCTATAATCCCAGCATTTTGGGAGGCTGAGGTGGGCAGATCACCCAAGGTCAGGAGTTCAAGACCAGCCTGGCCAACATGGTGAAACCCTGTCTCTACTAAAAATACAAAAATTAGCCAGGTATGCTGGCACATGCCTGTAATCCAAGCTACTCAGGAGGTTGAGGAAAGAGAATCACTTGAACCCAGGAGGCAGAGGTTGTGGTGAGCCAAGGTCACGCCATTGCACTCCAGCCTGGGCAACACAGTAAGATTCTATCTCAAAAAAAAAAAAAAAAAAAAAAACCTGTGACTCCTTGGCACCCTCAGAATAGCACCCAGGCTCCTCACGTCATGGCCACATTCGCTGCCTGGACTACTCTCCTGTGCCTCCAACCTCACACCCACCTGCTATCTTCACACCCTAGACAGAGGCATTTCACTCTTCAGTGCCTCAGAGCAGGCCAGGCCTCCAGGACACCCTTCCTTCCTCGGCTGGGCAGCTCTGAATCTCCCTCAAGGCCCAAATCAAAGGTCATTCCCTTGGGAAGGGAGATTGCAGGCTGAAGCCATTGGTGTCTCCATCAGTCTTGGGTTCAGGAGATGGTTTGTTCTTAACTTTGCTATAGTTGATTTCATTTTGTCCCAGAATGACTGCAATGCCCACTTTGTTTTACCCTCTCTCATGCCACCTCCTAAGGCACCCTGGGACCTGCAAGCCATGTCTTAGCCAGCCCTTACCCTCTGAGGCGCCTCAAGGCATCCAAAACTACAGAGTACTCTCAAAATCCAATCCCAAGCAACCAACTGCTGCATAATAGCACTGCCCTGTCTGACAGCTCGCTGTCCTCCTCTCCCTATCTCTCTTGCTTCCTGTTCTCTTCTCCCATCTGTCCCCCAGCCTGGCCCCTCCCTCTTCTCACATTCCTCCAGGACTTTCTCAAAACCTCCCCCATTCCAACCTTAGCCTGTTTTACCTATGAGCCATCCATCCCAGCTCCTACTCCCCAGCCCAAACTCCCCTTCCCTAGACACTCTGCCTCAAGCCCCAACCCAGTGCCACGACCACCAAACTCTTGGGCTGTCCCTAGGGGCAGCCTCACCACTGCCCACCCTCCCCCACATCTTGGCACCACCAGCCCTTTTACTCTACCCTCTATGCAACCTCTCACACCGACCTTTCCCCTCCGCCCAACCTCATGCTTGTTCTCTCCCACCTGACCCTCTTCAGAAGCCTACACGCTTGCAGTGCCTGCAAAAATGAGCCTCAGTATTGGGCTGGCATACAAGGCACTCAGTCCAGCACCTACACCTCTGATCATAAGCTGACCCCACTGAACAACTTCCCCAACCAATCTTCCTCATTCTACTGCAATCTTTACAATTCAGCTCAGGATACAGTAGCCTGCTGAACACTAACACTTCCACTGAAAACAATAAAAACCATGGATTTTCTTAAGCTATTGGAAAAATTGCTGAGGCAGCAAAGACCAAAAGGGCCAAGATTCTGGAGAGGAGAGAACTGCGGAAAGGTAGTTTGAGCTTCTGTGGCTGCTTTTTCCCTGGGGGAATTGCTGATTATGGGCAGAGGCAAGAGGCAGGGCATTGGGTGGCTTCAAGAGGCTGGAGACTTCAGGGGCTGTAAACACATGGCCACTTTTCCCTTTGAGATAGTTGCTGAATTTCAGAGATATAAAAGATACAGGCCGGGCGTGGTGGCTCATGCCTGTAATCCCAGCACTTCGAGAGGCCGAGGCGGGCGGATCACGAGGTCAGGAGATCGAGACCATCCTGGCTAACATGGTGAAACCCCGTCTCTAATAAAAATACAAAAAATTAGCCAGGCATGGTGGCGGGCACCTGTAGTCCCATCTACTCTGGAGGCTGAGGCAGGAGAAAGGCATGAACCCAGGAGGCGGAGCTTGCAATGAGTGGAGATCATGCCACTGCACTCCAGCCTGGGCAACAGAGCAAGACTCTGTCTCAAAAATATATATATATAAAAGGCAGGAAGCAAAAAGGCTAAGCAGAAATCCTCTGAGAAGTAGAGGGATTTTTTTGTTGTTGAAGAGGAGGAAGTGTTGCTGCACTGAGAAGACAAAATTAGGCTTCTGAGCCAAGAAAGGGGTTTGCCCAACTGAACACACAAGGCTCCCAGTAGAAAACTCTGAGGACCTCTACCCTATGATCAGAGCACACCCTGAGCCATAGCAAACTTCAGTGCAAGGATTAGGACTGCATCCCCACACGCCTTCTAACTGCCTAGCAAAGGACAACGTAAACCCTCTCTGGAGGAATACAGAATAATCTAGAACCACTATAATTCTATATAAAGTATATAGCATCCAATTTTTTTTAAGTTACTAAGCAATCAAGGAGACAGGATATATGATGGAAAATAAAGAGAAAAAAGAGGTAATAGAACTAAACACAGATGATTCAGGTGATAGATACTGGAGTTAGCAGCAAGGGTTTTACAACTAATATGTTCAAAAAAGAGAGGGAAAGGTGGAGAAAATAATGGAAAAGATGGATAATTCACCCAGATAATTAGAATCTATTTTTTAATTTTTTTAATAAAATAGAAATTCTAGAAATGGAAAATATAACATAAATTCAAAACTCAGTAAATGAGTTCAAAACCCATTTATGCCTATTGTGCCATTATCAGAACGCTAAGCGTGTGGGAGTTATTTATATCCTACTGCTTAAGGTCATCGCCAAGGTCTGATTTTGTAATTCAGAAAACTGCAACCTCAGGCATAAATGGGTTAATAACACATTAGAAACAGAAAAAGGGTAAGTGAAGTGAAGTGAAAACAGGTCAGCCGAAAATATCCCAACAGAAGCAAAGAAAAAAGAATGGAAATTACTTTTTTTGTATGTAGGTTTTTCTGTTTGTTTGTTTCTTTTTTTTTTTTTTTTTTTTTTTTTTTTTTTTTTTTTTTTTTTTTTTTGAGACGGAGTCTCGCTCTGTCACCCAGGCTGGAGTGCAGTGGCCGGATCTCAGCTCACTGCAAGCTCCGCCTCCCGGGTTCACGCCATTCTCCTGCCTCAGCCTCCCGAGTAGCTGGGACTATAGGCGCCCGCCACCTCGCCCGGCTAGTTTTTTGTATTTTTTAGTAGAGACGGGGTTTCACCGTGTTAGCCAGGATGGTCTCGATCTCCTGACCTCGTGATCCGCCCGTCTCGGCCTCCCAAAGTGCTGGGATTACAGGTGTTTGTTTCTTTGAGATAGGGTTTCACTCTGTCACCCAGGCTGGAGTGCAGTGGTACAGTCATGGCTCACTACAGCCTCAACCTCCCCAGGCTCAGGTGATCCTCCCACCTAAACCTTCTGAGGAGCCGGGACAACAGGCCTGCACCACCATGCCTGGTTAATTTTTCTACTTTTTGTAGAGACTTGGCCTCCCTATGTTGTCCAGGCTGGTCTGGAACTCCTGGCCTCAGGTAATCTTCTGGCCTCGGCCTCCCAAAGTGCTAGGATTACAGGTATGAGCCACCGTGCCCAGCCAGAAATTACCTTTTTTTAAAGTGTAAGAGACACGTGGAACACAGTCAAAAGGTCTAACGTGCATGAATCACCCCACCCTTAGCTCCAAGATGCTTCCATCTCTCCTAGGGCCTGGTCAGTATCTGCCCAGTTGGCCCCTGCCACCAGAGCCTACTAGATACTACAGGGCTGCAACCATCCATTCTACCCTCTGGCTTCTAGGAACCTGCAATTGGCCCTCCTGAGGTCTACTCCCTAGGTCCTAAACCAATAGAGTTGAGATCAAATCCCATTTTACCATCTCCTCCCTCGATGACTGTGAGGAAGTCTCTTTACCCCTCTGGCCCATAGTTTCTTCATGTGAAAAACATGAATGACAGTGCCTACCTTACCAGGGTACGGAGGATGCAGTAAGCAAGGTGAGTAAAGACCTAGAGGATCTGGCAGGCAGGAAGTGCTCAATACAGGCAAGTCCTGAGCCTCCCTTCCTCTCCTAGAGTCACAACTACATTTCCACCCTCACATCCTAACAGCTACTACGAAGCGGGCACTCGCTGAACTACTGGGCCGCTGCTGCTCCTGTGGCCGCTTCCCCACAGCCTCACCAGGGGGTCAAAAGACTTGCCCAAGGTTGTACAGCAAGTTTATGGTAGAGCTGGCATAAGCATCCAGATGTGCAGCCTGAACTACTTGTGGGCACTGCCCGTCCCAGCCCCACTGACCTGAGTGCTCGGTCCAGAGTCAAGCCCGAGAAGTCGAAGAAACTGAGGTACTCCCCGGCCACCAGTCTGCTAAACTCGTTGCTGCCAGGAGAGTATGGGATGTCTGTTAGAAGCAGGGTCCAGCGCAAGGATGACAGAATCATAGGCATTACTTGGGGAGTGGGGCCCAGGGTACCCGGACCCACCCACCCCCAAGACCTGCTCAACCCCTAGGCTACTGGCCAGTTGGGCCATAACATTCAACCTTGGTCTGCGGGTGTCGGGAAGGCTTCCTGGGGGAGGTGATGTCTCAGTCAACACAAGGAATTACAAGCTAACCAGGTGAAGGGAGTAGGGGTGGGATGATGCAGTGTCCCCAGGGAGGAAACTGTATGGCATGTCCAAGAAGCTACTAGCAGGGCCATGTGGCCAGAACCTAAAGAACAGGAATGGGGCAGCAAGTGATGAGGCCAGGACCAGGGGAAGGACCAGGACTTGATTCAGAAGGGTTAAAGCAGGGATGGGCAGTCTGTATTTTGGAATGCGCTACTTGCTAAGTGGAGACCGATAGGAGGACTGCCATAGTTGTCCAGATAGAGATAGAAGGGATGGGGAGAAGAGAGATTTAGGGGGCAGAACCCACAAGACACGAAGATGGAATGGACATGGGGCATGACCAAGAAGGTAGTCCCCTGTGGGAGATGTCAGACTTCAGGACCAGGCATCCGTGTGAGAGTCATCAATCCACAGTAATAGCTCAGGGTGGGGCTGAGCCCATGCAACAGGAGAGGGCACAGACAGGCTGGCTGGCCCAGAGCCCCAAATCGGGCTGGGAACCCAGGAGCGAGCCAGCAAGAAGGCTGAGAAACAGCAGCCAGAGGTGGGGTGTGTTGTCCTGCAGGCCAACCAAGACAGTATTTCAAGAAGACTGGCATGAGGAATTCTTGTCAAAAACTAGAACAAATTTCCACCTGATTCTAATTAAGCCTAGAGCTTACTGCCCATTTGCAGGACCCATGGGAAATAGAGAAACATGTTAAATAACAGCATGAGGATACCACATCTGAACTGTGGAACATTCTTTAGGACAAGTGGCTTGGTTTCTTCAACAAATACACAGCATTTAAGAAGGGAGGAGCACTGCTGAACTGCTGAACTGTTGTTGATTCAAAGAGACTTAACAGACCAATTAGCCAAGTGCGATGTGTGGACCCTGTTTGAATCTTGATTTCAATAAACCAACATTTTTGAGACAATCAGAGAAAATTAAACACAGTCTGAATGTTGGAGAGATTAAGAATTTTTTGTTCATTTTGTTAGAAATTATAATAGAATCATGATTATGTAAAAAAAGATCCTTATCAGTTGGAGATACATACTAAAGTATTTATAAATCCAATGATAGAGTGTCTGAAATATGCATTACAATCTTCCAGCACATGAGAAAAAAGCTGTGGGTCATAGATGAAATGAGAATGAAGAAATAGTAACTTTGAAACCCAGTAATGGGTATATAGAGGTTTGATTTTTTTTTCTCTGCTTTCGTGTTTGTTGAAATTTTCACAATAAAAAGTTTAATTAAAGAAAAAGAAAGAAATGACCAGTCTCATGGAAGCTGCTGAAGGGGCTAAGGTGAGGCTTGGGGAGCAGCCACCAGATTCAAAAACACAAGGCCACCAGTGATGTTGGCACAAGAGGTTTCTGAAGTCGGTGTTGGGGGGAGGAAACCAGTGTGGAGGGGCTGAGTGTGGAGAAAGAAAGGGGATAGAGGCCATCCCGGGCAGAAAACCCAAGAATTTTGGCTAGAGGAGGAAGTGGGGCTGAGAAACAATTTTTGTTTTTCAGATGGGAGAGACTTGAGCACAATTAGCTGCTGGAGGGAGTGGTTGAAAAGATGGGAGAGGGCAGGGGCAGGCCACCAAGAAGGCTCCTGAAAGGATGGCATTAGGTTTGGGGGTCCAGTCTAGCAGAAGAGGTGAGGGCATCTGAATTGTGATTTCTGGGCTGGCGCGATTGTCAGGGACCCGGTGCAGGAGCAGCGTGGAGGCTGCGAAGGGTGGAGAGAGAAGTGGAGGGAGAGAGAAGAGGAGGGAGAGGAGGATCCAGGACCTGAGCCGCCCTCAGGGTGTCCTGAGGCCTAAAGCCTGCATGTCACCTCCCACTCATGGGCAAGGGTCTGGACTGTCTCCCAGCCCTGTGAGCAGTGCTGCAGGGCTAGGCCTGCTCCTGCACCGCTCAGAGCCTTAATGCGGATGCTGGGAAGCACTCTGGGTAAAAGGGCCAGAGGCAGGTGGCGGGTGAACACACTGGTGGTCAGAGGTGCGCAGGATGTGCCGGCAGACTTCCTCTGTCCTGCAATCCCGCCTGTCCCCTGGTCCCCCTTGGGGCTCTCATCTAGCCAGTTCCCTTTGCACCCGGTCTGAAGGCCAGGGTGTGGGCTTTGGGGGCTTCAGCCCCTTCAGCTGGTCCCAATAGACAGTAGTGCTTAATGAAGGCCAGGAGCCCTTTCCTGAGCTCTGGGTCCCAGAGGTGTCCCCCAAGGCCCAGGTTCTCCTCTCTCCCTGGCCCCATTAACTGGGCCCAGATGCTGCCAGCTTCTCTGTCCTCATATTCATGGTGGCCCCATAACCACATCCCACATCCCTCACCCCCAGCCCTGAGGGGCCGCCCGCCACCACCCCTCCCCAAGAGCATCAGCCTCGCCCAAGCAGCCCAGAAAGGAAACAGATTTAGGGCGAGGCCAGGAATGAGGACAGTGGCGGGAGGAGGTGTCCTCGGGGAACTGTTGGGAGCCACCCCCCAGCACAAGGCACCCCTGAAGAAGGTCACCCACAAACCCTTGAGGCTGAGGAAGACACGAGGTTTGCCCAGGGTTGGGGGTGGGGGAGACCACACTCACTTCTTGCCCAGCTGCCGGGCCACATCGCAGCGCTGGAAGCCCTCAAGGTGGTAGAGGCGGCGTGCCAGCCGACGAGCAGCTTCACTGACCCCCTGGCACCCGTTGGCCAGTGGGTCTGCGCTACCAGGCTCCAACCCCTCCGAGCTGCTGAGCTCAGAGTCTGAGTCTGACAGGCCATCCTTCAGGCTGGGGTCACTGCAGATGGAAGGTGGGTGGAGGAGTAGGGTCAGAGGCCCAGGGTCAAAGGCCCTGGAGGAGGCTGGGAGGCTTCCCCAGGCCACTGCAAACCATGTAGGGGCCAGAATAGGGAAAGAAGCTCCACCGCAGCAGGAGGGAATGAAATCAGACTTTCAGAAGAGCCTCTCAAGTGAACTCACAGCATAGTTCCCTGACTCCCCACTTCTACCGGGGCTGAGAAGGCCTGGAAGAGCAGAATGAAACCTCAGGACGCAGGGTGGGAAGTCTGGATGCAGAGGGTGGACCAGGTGACCTTGAAGAGGGCGTGCTGACTCTGGATACTGAGTCACTCTAATCTGCTTTGCCCACCCTGGGTCTCAGTCTCCCTATCTGCTCAGTGGTTCTCCCAGCTCCCAGCCTGGGCCCTGCCTCACCTGGTTGAGTTCAGCAACTTGTCTGTGTCCTCCTCATCATCATCCTCGTCCCCCCCTGGGCCCTGGGGGCCATCTTCATGGAATCCATTGGGCATGGCCATGAGAGACAGGCGGCTTAGGACGTTCTCAGAGCGGCTGCTGGAGATAGAGCGCCGCAGGGGGCTGCCCAGCTCCCCATCACCACCAGCTGCCCCCATGTCCCCCTCAAACCCCATGTCCCCAATGCCCAGCCCAGCCCCTGGCTCAGGGCTGTCACGAGCCCGCTGCTGGATGAGGGGTGTGAGGGGGGCCTCGAAGCTGACGCAGCTGTCACTCTCATCTGTGAGGCTCAGCCCATCTAGGGAGTCAAGGCTGCTGTACTGGGTGCCCCGCAGCAGCTCTGACTCCAGAATCTTCTCAAACGTGGCACTGAAGCCATCCCGCACATCTGGCTCCCCGGGACCATCCAACCTGTGGGATGCAAGAAGCCAGTCACCATCCTGCCAAGGTATCCCCAGTACAGGTGCTGGTAACTGCACTCATCTGTGCCTGGGAGCCCCCTAGGGGCACACCACCCCCATCCTATTCACTTATCCCTTCAGCCAATACTGACTGAGCACAGGTGCCAGACACCAGGCTGGGTACTGGGAATACTGCAGGGAAAAGAGCAGACCTAGGGCCGGGGCCATAGTGGGCTTCAGATATGTGTCTAAATGAATGAATGTAAGGCCTCTTCCCCCAGCCTGGCATAGAGGGCTGCTTCCTCCAGGCTCCCAAAGCAATGTGAACATTTTCCTATCACAACCAGTGTCACACCGGGTCATAATTTTGCTCTTCCCACAACCTGGGAGGTTCTTAGCTCGACCAAACACATCCCAGCTGTCAGGTCTGGCCTCATTGCCACCACCTCAGAGAGAGCAGGGGAGGCAGGCCCACAGCACACTGGCCTCCTGCTCCGGATCTGTTTATTTACTCCTCAGACCTTCCCGGCATGTAAGATTCTGTCTTTTCTCCTGTTTACTGTATGTTCCCCAGCTCCAGAACAAAAGCTTTGCAAAGCCACGGAGCATCCCCACACATAGTAGGTGCTCGGAACATCTAGCTGAATGATGTGCTGGGTGAATGAACATGTGCTTTTCAGCCCCATGGCCCCACCCACGCTTCTCAAGCCCTTGCAGGACCCTGTGCTGTCCCCCAAAAGAGGCCTTTGCACTGGCTGTTCCCTCTGCCCAAAGTGTTCTTCCCCAGCTAAAACCCTCCTTCCACATCCCTTTCTCAGTGAGGACTGCCCAGACTTCCCAATCTAAACCATAACCTGCCTCCAAACACCCCAGCCCCTTTTTTCCTACTTTTTCTTCCCCAAAGCACTTATCTCCTTTCAACATACTATATAAGTATTCATTGTTTTAATATTTATCTTCGGTCTCCCCACCAGACTACAAGCTCCATGAGAGCTTTTGTTTTGTTCATCTCCAGCACCTGGAAAGCAGCATCGCACATACATGAACTGAGGAGGCTGGGAAGATTCTTATCTACCAGAGACACGAGCAGGTACACAGGGGAGGAAAGAGAGAGAGACTGAGAGAGTAAGACCATGAGAGGGGGACAAGAAAGAGACAGAGGAAAGGGATACGGGAGGACAACAGAGACAGAATGTGAGAGAGATAAAGAAAGAGCTAGACAGACAAGGATAGAGATGGAAGATACAGCCGGCAACGGGAAGAGACACAAGGAAAAAACACAGCAGGCTGAGCCCGGCCCATTTCAGATCAACCGAGGCCCATAATGGGCAAAGAAGCACGCCCCTCCCTCTGCATCAGCCTCCCCTGAGGCTCTGGTCATGCCCTACTTTCCCCCAGCCCCTGCTGCGTAGCAGAGACTGAGCTGTATTTGGAGGACTGGGAAGTGCCCCTGCCCCTCAAACATCTCCTTGGCCCCCCAGTGCCTAAGATTCTGTCCCAGTATGCTTCCTGGAGAAGGCACTCCCACTCCAGCCCCAGCAGGAGCTGAGACTGCAGGCTCATTAGGCTCTCTCCTGCCAAGGAACAAAGTGGGGAGGGGGACAGAAATCTAAAAGGCGCAGAATGCCTGGCAGGGGCTGGGGTAGAAGTTTCCTCTACTGACCTCTGGAAGGAAAGGAGGGGAAAGAAGGTCCATTGCCCTGGCCACCAGGGCAAATACCCAAAGTCAGCCCAGTAAAGACACCTCTGCCAGGCCTGTGCTGGGCACTAGAGACATCCAAACAAGACAGAGCCCTGCCTGCGGGGAGCTCTCAGCCCAGGGTCAGAGCCACCAATGGACCCCCCATCTCCCACCTCCTCATGCAACTGAGCAAGCCTGAGGAGTGGCCCTGATGGGAGCTTGAAGACCATCAGTCCAATCTCCAAGCCTCCAACTGCCCCCAGCCTCGCCATCCCAAGTAAAGATGCCACCTCAATATGGTGTGCTCTAAGAAGCCCCAGTCCCCTGCCCCCGCCCTGCTGCCAGCTATGGGGCTGCCCTAGACCCTGCCTGGATGGAAACACGCTTATGGCCATGGCACACCCAGTGACACAGACACCCAACCCCACATACTCACACTCCTGCCCACGAAGACCTAGAGACACTTATCCCTACATAACATGTACATGCGCCCAAATGTGCAGCCACAAATGTCCAGGCCAGGGGCACCAACACTCCCCGCCCACAGCCACCATCCGCATGCATACCAACACGTTCACACATCCCTGTGCACACACGACATGCAGGGCAAGCACACGCTCATGCCCCCACGCACACTCACACACTACCCATACACTGCCCGTTCAGGCCAGAGCCTGCAGCTATGCGCACTAAGACTTCTTTTTTTTTTTTTTTTTTGAGACGGAGTCTCGCTCTGTCACCCAGGCTGGAGTGCAGTGGCCGGATCTCTGCTCACTGCAAGCTCCGCCTCCCGGGTTTACGCCATTCTCCTGGCTCAGCCTCCCGAGTAGCTGGGACTACAGGCGCTCGCCACCTCGCCCGGCTAGTTTTTTGTACTTTTTAGTAGAGACGGGGTTTCACCGTGTTAGCCAGGATGGTCTCGATCTCCTGACCTTGTGATCCGCCCGTCTCGGCCTCCCAAAGTGCTAGGATTACAGGCTTGAGCCACCGCGCCCGGCCTATGCGCACTAAGACTTCTAAATGCCTTCTTTTCTCAGCCCACCCTGGTGCCTTCTAGACATTTCTCTGTCCCTTCCCTGCTCTGCGTGTCCAACACACCCCCAAAACTCCAGGTGTCTCCACCATCTGCTGAGGACAATAGAAATTGGGCTGTAACTCCAACAAGCAGGACTGAAGTGAGATCCCTGGTAGAACTTCCTGACAATTACTGCAGGGGAGAGTAGCTGAGAGGGATTAAAGCCCAAAGCCTGCTTTCCCGGAGTCAGCTGAAGGATTTTGGAGAGTCTCATTTCCAGGAAGCAGAGGGATGAACCAGATTAATTTTCACATTGGGCATTTTAAAAGGACTTGGAATTCAAATGCCCAGCCTGAGATGGAGGGAGGGCAGCACTCCCCGTGCCCCGCAACCCACATAGAAGCAGCTCACAATGGCATAACCTTCAGCCCCCCAATCTGCTGGCCTTTGAATTCTCCATCAAAGTCAGTCTGTGGTTCTGACAAACCACAGACTGACAGCAGCTCTGTCCTTTCAAAACACCCAGAATCTGGGCAAAAGAGGGATATGAAATCCCCATTTTATGTATGAGAAAAACAAGAACCAGGGAAACTAAGTGGCTAGGCCCAGGCCACACAAAAACATAGCAGCCAAATGTGGTGAGCTCCCATAGCAAGACATCCACTCACCCCAGCTGAGGGTCCTCAGCATCTGGGCAGAGGCTCCTAGAAGCATCATCTCCCTCTGCCAGCACGCCAGCCCTCCAGGGCCTGGACCCTGTTGAATCTTCCAGAGTGTTCAAGTCTGGCCCCAGGGCTAGGCCATTGGTGAGAGAGAGGCCAAGGCTGAGGCCACGGAAGGCCATGTCTGGGTCCTTCGTGGGTTCCTCAGTGTCTGCTGGGGTGCCCCTTCGCTCGTGCCCTGGGCTGCAGAGGCTGCTGTTCAGGCCCTCACTGGCCATTCCATTCCGGACCCCCGGCTCCTCCTCAGGCTCCGGGCTGGGGTCATGGGTGGCATCGCCTTCCTCAGGCACTGCAGATAAGAGTTTGTCCTCCTCCATGGCAGCCACCACTTCCGCCTGTCCTGGCTGCTCCTGGGACTCCTCTAGACCTGGCAGTGGGTGGAGAGAGGAAGAACCAGTCAGACAGGGCTGGGGCTGGGGGGCGCCTGAAGTCCAGCAGGACCAGTGGCAGAGCAGCCTGCCCGAAAGTGGGAGATGGCCGAGACGATCTCCTCGGGGCCCTTCTGGCTGGAGTGTGGGTTTGGGTCATGGTGCCCTCACTGCCTTGTCCAAGCAGCCACCTCACCTCACCCTTGACCCTGGCCAGCCCACTGTGCCCCAGTCCCTGCCCTTCCTATTACCTCTTGTGTCTCTGCTGTGCCCGCCAGAGTTCACCAAAGCCCTCTGAGGAAGATTCAAGTGGGGAGGAAGTGGAGAAGGGTCCAGCAGGGCCCCCTCCCATTCCTGTTGGTGAGTGATGGTGACAAACCACAGACTGACAGCAGCCGGTCCCCTAGCTTCTTCCCGCGTTCTTGCCCTGGCTCCAGGAGCCAGAGATAAGAGAACCTTACCTTTGTGGTTAATGGAGGGAACTGGGCTGGGAGGCTGTCTTCAAGGAGGAGTTCAGAGAGGAGACAAGGAAGTCAACAGACGCAGCCTAATTGGAGCAGGGCCCACCCCAGAAGCCAAAGTGAAGCCTGGAGACAGCCAGGGATAGGCCAGCGTGGGGCGCTGTCCAGGGTGCTGGGCGGGTGGCACCACCCGGGAGCCTCTCAGAGCCCAGGCTGCCTCCACCACACACATAGCCCAGAGCCCCAGTTGTCTGGGAGGAAGGAGGAGGCCTGGGGTTCCCCTCCACTCCCGGGCCCCCATCAGAGCTCGCCCACCTGCGAGGAGGGACTCATGAGGAGGCCTCCAAGGGGCACTCTGGGGAGAGCACTAGAAGGAGAGTCAGGCCCTGCTCTGCCCAACTCCCTGCATGCCCTCGTGTGAGTCCAAGTCAGGCCTCCTCACTGGCCTGCGCAGGCCAGCCCCACTCCCCTCTGGGTCTGTTTCTCATCTGTAAAATGAGGAGACCCATTTACCCGTCATCTTCACCTCCACTGTTTCAAACGGGTTGGGACCAGCCCACATTTCCCAGAGGCTTCCTGCCCAACCTAATCCCAGATGGAGAGGGCAGATGTAATGTGTAACAGGCTGTGTTCTGGCTCTCTCCTCTTCCCCTCTCTGCCCCTGGGCCCACTTAGGCTAGGCTAAACCCCTCCCCAAGTGTCCTCTGCCAGTGGGGACACAGATCAGCCCCTCCAAATGCCCTGGAGAGAAGCAGGAATCTGGGCCATTTCTCCCAGTTCTGGTTGGGCCACTTCCTTCTTCCCCTTGTTGGGCCTTGGCTACCACTCTGCTCTGGAGAGGGATGCTGGGGGTTCAGGAGAGGCTGCAGGAGAGGGACTGGCCGGCCTTCTGGGCTGCAGCAGAATGAGCTGCAGGGGCAACAACAGGGATATAAGTGAGCTCAAACTTCCTATACTTGCCTGGTCATAAACACCACCTGAGGGACTTGGTACAATGCAGATTACCAGGCCCTACCCCAGACCTCCAGAACCAGAAGCTACAGGGGAGGGGTATGGTCCTCTGTGATTCTTATAACGAGGCAAGTGTGGGAACACTGAGGTAGGCTCCAAAAGAAAAGTCCCACTTAAAGAACAAGAGCCTGGGGAGGGAGATGAGTCCACTTCTCAGGAATTCTGGGCCCTTGTGGGAACCTCAGCCACCACAGTCCAGTTAAGATTATTTAACCTGGGTTTTCAAATATAGAGTGGAAAAGAGGAGGGCAGAACAGACAGACCTGGGACTCCCGCCCATTTACACTGACCCTCACCTCCTAGAATTTTGATGACTGCATAAGGGAGATTTTTACTTTAAAAAAAAAAAAAAAAAAAAAACCAAAAACCCACAGACTTTTAAACATCTGAAGAGCCAGGCTCTAAAATATCTGGGCCCTGATCCTAGGACATCGGGGACCTCTAGAGGTTGAGCACTGAGTAAGGAATTCTTTCTGGTCTGCCCTAAATCCCTGCTGCTGTAGTTGCTATTTCAATCTGTTCCCTCCGGTTGTGTACTCAGAGGAGGAAAAACAAGAAGTCACCTTCTCAACTGAGACTCAACTGAGGGTGGGGGGAGGCGGGACATTTAGAAAGGAAAAAGAAGTGGGGGCTTTTGGCCTGCTGCCTGAGTTCCAGTCCTCTGACCTGCTTTCTAGCCCAGGGGCCTGGATGAGCATTGGCTCTGGGGCACAGGGTTTCAACCCGACTTCACCAGGATGACTCAAGCTCCCCCACACATACCTAGAGGCGGAGCCCACCACCTTGAGTCAGGGCTCTGCCTAAGCCTCCATGAAACCTGAGGTTTAAGAGTATCAGCAGCTTCACTTGATGCTTAGCCTACACTAGCACCAAAGCTAGAATTGTGGACAGATTGAGGACCTCTTGGGAGACCCCCTCCACCCCACCCCCAACTTCCAGCAGCTGCCTCAGGCTAGCTCCAGCCCTACCTGCCCTGCTATGTCCTCCTTTAGCAGGGAGCAGGATGGAGGTCCTGCCAACACCAGGCACTGGGCCATGTCCTTTGTTTCTGGAGGTGGGCAGACAAGGGGCAGCATTGAGTTCTACTCTGGGCGGGGGGCCCAGAGTCCCTGCCTGGACTGCAGACCAGCTGAGCCCAGAAGTAGCTGAGCCAGAACCCCCTCTCTTGCTGAGTCCAAGGGAGGGCAGCATAGAGGGGAGGTTTTAGAGCAGAGGTGTAAGACTATGCCCCATGTGCTCACTTTGAACCGCTGTGTGTCCTGGGATTCATCATTGCTCCCTCTTGCCTTTGTGAGCCAATCTACAGAGTGGGAGTATCACCTCTGTTCTCCCCCAGGGCCAGTGGGAAACTTAATGTCATGAACGCTGAGAGAGCTAAGGTCCAAGGAAGGGCAAACTCACTACAAGGTTAAGGATGAAAGGCAGCTGTGCTCCACTCTTTCTACCACCATATTTGACAAACGAGGAAGGCTGAGGCACAGAACCCAGAAAGGCTCTGCCTGAGGTCCCACAGCGTAGCTGTCTCTAGAACCCAGGAGTAGCCTCCCTCTGCAGCTAAATGGGCTGAAGACGCAGAATGAGCCCCCAGTTTCCCAGGACCCCCGCCAAACCCTCCCAGGAGATCAAGGGCCCAAACCCTCAACCAAGAGAGTTGGCCCAAAGCAGTGGCCCTTCCCACCTCCAGTCCTGCTGGCGAGAGCAGGGGAGCGGGCGCAGCTGGGCCACTGGGCAAACATCCCAAGGAGACGCCTGCAAATGACAGGCTGACATTGGCCAAGATCCCCTGCAGCCTCTCTTGGCCTGATCCAAGTCCCTCTCCAGGCAGGGGCTCCCACTAGCCTCAGCCCTTGGAATGACCTTGGGCTCAGCAGCCTCTTTTTAGCACCAGCTGAGGTGGGTCCTGTAATGATAGTGGAACCCTGGCTCAGCCAACTGCCAGGGCTGAGTGCACTTCCTGGGTCTCAGCTCTCCTGAACAAGTCCGTCCCCCTCCCCACTCTCCCTGTGGCAGCTGGAGGGAGTTGCAAAAACACACACCTCCCTCCCTCCCTCCTCATAGTCCTCTAACCATCCCTCTTAGATTAGAATCCAGTCTCCCCAGCATGGCCTGAAAAGGTCCTGCAGGAGCTGGTTCTGCTGCCCTCTATCCCATGCCCCCATGCTCTCCCACATCAGCCACAATGGCCTTCTTTCCGCTCCCTGAGTTCATTCCCACCTCAGGGCCTTTGCACCAGCTATACCCTTGGCTAGAATGCTCTTTCCCTAGATCTTTACAAGAGCCTCTTCTGCCACTCAGGGCTCAACTCCAACACTGCCTCCTGAGAGAGGCCCTCTCTGACCCCTGGCACTCCATCACACTCCTCCGTGGAGCACCATAGCACTCAGTAGAACTGTGCTTACTGATTCCCTGCCCATCTCTGTACTAGGATGTAAGTTCAGTGAGGGTGGGGACTATGTCATGTTCACGGCTGTCTCCTCAGAGTCCAATGCAATGCTTGGCACAGAGTAGGCACTTTAAAAATATTTGTTAGATGAATAACAAGGATTATCATCATGCCTATTTGTGGCAGAGGCTAAGAGAGGTTGAGGAACTGCTCAGAGTCACAAAGCTGGAAAGCAGCAAGGCTGAGATTCTGATGGAATGCTAGACTGTCAAAGAAATAATCTTACAGACCCTTTTTATGGTGGGATCCAAGCCAGGGACTGTGGGAAACCCAAGGGCTGGAGGTGGGGGCCCACCAGGGAGGGCTCCAGGGGCCAGCATGCTCTGTAAGACACAGTGGCAAGTGCATGGGTGCAGGACCTGAAAGCAGACATACAATGCAGGCATGGGGTTGGCACATGCACACATGCCCAGACACACACGCACGTGCACACACATGCACACACGTGCGTGCACACACATGCACACATACGCACATACATGCACACACTCACGTGCGCGCACACACACATGCACACACGCAGACACACATGCACACACACGTGTGCACACCCATGCACACACAGAGACACACACACACACACAGGGGGAACTGGGCAGCCGCTAATGAGGCAATCCCCCTGATTTGCCTGGAAAGGTGGACAAGGCACTGGCAGGCCTAGGGGCAAGGTTAAGGGCAGTAAGATCTACATCATCGGGCATCCAGGGTCAAAACCATCCTGAGTATGCAGAAGGGACTGGGATCAGAGAAAATTGTTCTGGAATGTCAGTGTGGTGGCAAGGCTGAGACCACAGCTGACCCAGGGAAGCAAATCTAGGAGCACCAGGACCCTCATTTTGCTTCCAGTGGGCTAGGAGAAGTTGGGCACAAAAAAAACCCTCTCTGGCCTCATGTCCCCACGAGCACCATCGATCCCCAACCAGTTCCAAGTCCTGGACCTCTTTGTACACTTGATGGAGGATCCTGCCCCAGAAATCTCACAAATGTGTGCAACATTTAGAGTATATCTGGAAAGGCTCAAAGCCCCCTATCCATCCTTAATTCCATACCCTAAACTGGACGATCTCCAAGGACCTGCCATCTGACATTGGATACTTGGAGAGAGTTCCATGAGGGCTATTTGGCAAAGAAATCTTTCTTGGACCTATTCTCTGCCCCCTGGAAACCCACCCTGAACAGCCCCATTGCTCACTACTCTTCCCCAAAATCCCTACCCAAAATTCCCTAGACCACCCAGATTTTAGCACATGAGCTAGCATCTTCGGACACACAAACACATGTAAACACACATGAACATACATGACACGCACAGAAACTTAAAAGAGATGATCAGTGCAAACAGGTGGCATGTAGGGAGTGTTCATAACAGACCCTGAACAGCTATGCCCCTACTCCGCCGTGGGGCCTAGGATGGCCAGGCCTAGACTGCTCCAGGGCTCCACAGGACCTGCTAGGCCACTGGCAACATGGGCAGTAGGGTGCTGCCAGGAAGAGCCCTCAGCTGGGCCCCCCTCACCATGCTCTCTTGTAGCCTCTGCCAACCAAGAGGCCTGGAGTTAAGGATCTTCCCACCTCCAAGAGCTCCAGGCCCCCACCCTAAGCCCAGGCCGGCCTCCTCCACATCCCAACTGCCCAGGGAGATGCCCAGGATAATTTGGAACGGATGCTCACCCAGGAGCCTCAGAAACTTCCCAGATTCCACATCCCAAAATGACCCCAAACCCTCTTAACCCACTTGGTCTTCCCAGCTTGGACCACCTTGTGCTGCAAGGGCCTCAGACTGGGACAGTCCAGGAGAGAGCGGGTCAGTGCCCCTACCTGTGTGCTCAGAAAGACCTGGCTCCAAATCCAAGCTCCGCTACCCACGAGCTGTGTGACTTCAGGAAAACTGCCCACCTCTCTGAGCTCGGTGTCCTCCTCCATAAATGGGGGATGCCAACAGCATTTGTCCTCTCAAGGCACCTGTGAGGACTAAAGGAGATGGCATGTGTTCAGTGCTCAAGGGAGGGCTGCTGCCTCCCAAAACCTTCTAGGGCCTGCAAGGAACCAAGCTGACTACTCCCAGAGGGGCCATGCCCGGGACAGCAGCACACAGCACAGGCCATTCAGCCAGGACCCAGTGGATATTCGTCCTTGGCAGCTGTCAGAGCAAGTTCTGAGGCAAGGGCTTCAGAAGCCCAGCCTGAGGGTAGAGGCAAATGAAAGACTCCCGTGGGGCCAGGAGGGGGACCAGAGAAGGCACCCTCTCCCTTTCTCAAGGCAGCTGAGGTCCCTACTGTCCTACCCTCCTAACACCCTCACCCACGGCCAGGCTCACTCCTATCTTTCCATCTCAGGACACACAAATGTAGGGCAAGGGCCAGGAACCTATGCCCCCCTTAAAGATGCCCATCACCTTTTAGGTAATGCCAGTTTGGAGTGATGACCAACCCCCACCTGCTTTCCTTCTCTCAGTGTGACCACCAGGGAACCAGCCCTTGCCTTGGGTTCATGTTCTCATGGCCAGGCAAGCAGAAGTCCCCGGGCTGCATGCACAACGGCATCTTAATCTGCGTGTGCTCTGCTGGGATTCTCAGGGGCCCTTGGGGCTCGCTCCACAAAGGTCATTCCTGGACATCTCCCAGCTTGCTTCTCTCCCCAACCCCCCAGCCAACTGGTACCTTCATTTGCTTAGCATTTGCATACATCTGCATGCTGGTTGAAGAGCCCTTAACACTAATGAAATCCACAATGTCTGCTGTCAAATTTCAAATCATGTTTACAGCTGGTGACTCTATGCCCAACTGATTTCCCTACAGGTGAACCCTTAGTTATCAGGAACCACAAAGGACTAAGCTGTCTTGGTAAGAGAATCCACAGCCAGAATGACCACTGGGCCACCTTCCTCCAACTTCAGAGGGCACTGGACTCACACTGCTTCAATCCACAGGCTCGTGGAGCCCACAGGCTAACATGAGCCTGTGGGTTGAGAGTTGAATCCTGAGAGCTACAATGGACTGACCAAGTGCAAATCCTCTCAACCAGCCCGGCCTCGGATACAACACCTGGGCAAAGGCAGACCTGAGAGAGCTCCACCTCTGAGCAGCTCCCCACAGTCTGCTTCAACAGCCAAGAGACAGAAACCAAGAAGCTTCCTCCTCCTTTCTCTCTGCCCGGTTTTCACATATCCTACACCCTCTAGGTCCTCACATTCTCTGTCCATGCCCCCCAACTCCTCTCCTTCTCTGCCTCCCCCACTGTGACCTTCCTCCCCACCCCCTCCCCAATCTCTGTGTTATATAGCTTCTCTTCATCTCTCCCTAGCCGAGTCCTCCCTTCCTCTCCCTCCTCTTCCTGTCCAGTCTTGTCTCCTCTTTAGGACTTCAGCTCAGGGTCTGCAGGTTGTGCCCTCCTTAATGAAAATACAACAGCATATGATACGAAGTAAGCGGGTGTGAAAGGGGCTGTGCTGGGCCATTTCACTGTCACCTCCTCTCTCTTGCCCATGGCCCACTGAAGGGAAGTCAGGCACTCTAAAGCTTCACCCATCCATGGGCTGTACATGGGGCAGTAGAGAGACTGGGGACCCAAGAGTGACGCCAATATTTGTGCCCTGAACAACTAGAAGGATGGAGTTACCACTCAAGAAGGGAAACTGGGTGGAGCAGGTTTGGGGAGGAAGATAAGGGCAAGTTGAGGGGGGGCGCCTGGCAGGCAGGAAAGTTGAGATGCTGTATAGGCTACTGGAGCTCGGGGGAGAGGTTGAGACTTGGGATTTAAATTTGGAGGCTGGCAGCACATAGATGGTACTTAAAGCCACAAGACTGGATGGGATCTGTACGGAGGAGTGGAGATAGGGGAAAGAGCCTGTGCAGGGCAAGTGCTCGGGCACCCTGATATCAAGAGGTGGGAGGGGGAGAAGAGGAACCAGCAAAGGAGGCTGAGAAGGAACAATCCACAAGGTAGGAAGAAAACAGAAGAATGGGTGTCCTGGAATCCAAGGAAGATATTTCAAGGAAGAGGAAGACTGGACGTGTCAAATGCTGCCAATGAGACTGAGAATTGACCACTGGGTGCAGCGACAGGAACGTTACTGATAACCTTGAGAGGAGAGTTCAGCGGAGTGGAGTCCAATAAGAGTGGAGTCAAGAGAGAGGGGAGGAGAGGATGTGGAGACAATGAGTCTAGACAACCCTTCTGGAAGTTTCTCTGCAAAGGGGAGGAGAGAGATGCAGCAGTAGCTGGCTGGAGAACACAAGAGACCTTTTTTTTTTTTCTGAGATGGAGTCTTTCTCTGTCGTCCAGGCTGGAGTGCAGTGGCACAATCTCAGCTCACTGCAACCTCTGCCCCCTGGGTTCAAGCAATTCTCCTGCCTCAGTCTCCTAAGTAGCTGGGATTACAGGTGCCCACAACCATGCCCGGCTAATTTTTGTATTTTTAGTAGAGACAGAATTTCATCATGTGGCCAGGCTGGTCTTGAACTCCTGACTTCAGGTGATCCACCTACCTCAGCCTCCCAAAGTGATGGGATTACAGGTGTGAGCCACCATGCCCAGCCAGAACCATTTTTAAGATAAAATAAATAACAGCAAGATATCTGCTGATGGGATGCTCTAGCAAAGAGGAGGACCCAATGATGCAGGCAGGGGGCCTGCTGGAGTAATGTTCTCAAGCAGACACAAGGGACCAGGATCTCTGCACAAGTGGAGGGGTGGCCTTAACCAGGAGCAGGAACGCTTCACCCACAGAACCAGAAGAAAGCAGAGCAGTGAGTGCAGACACTGGCAGACAGTGAGTATGGCGCTGGGAGCCTCAGGACGCTCTGACTGCTTATATTTTCTCAAAGATTATCCGCTGAAAGGAAGGATGGGAGAGGCGGGCGGGTGAGGGTAGAAGAGCAAGTGATGACCGGGTGCAGTGGCTTATGCCCATAATCCCAGCACTTTGGGAAGCCAAGGAGGGCAGCCGAGGAGGGTGGATCACTTGAGATCAGGAGTTCAAGACCAGCTCTGGCAACATAGTGAGACCCCATCTCTACACACACAGACACACACACACACACACACACACACACAAAAAGAGCAAGTGTGAAAGAGTCATCTAGCATGGGGGAGAGGCAACAACCTCAGAACCTGTGCTGTGCCTGGTGGACTGCACTAAGGACCCACCTGAAGTTCAGAGTTCATGGGCTTGCACTGAAAGTAAGAACAGTCAGGACAGTGGTTTTCCTCAGCCCCATTCAGCTGCATGTGCAGGACTGGGGTAAGCCAGGCACTGGATTTAACCAGGGTTGGGGTTTTGCCAAGCAAGTGTGAAGAGGCAAAATGAAGTAAGGGAATTGAGGTCTGCAAGTTAGTGACAGGATTATCCTGGCTTCCACAGGGGCAACTGCCATCTGAGCTGGCCTAGCCCTGCTCAGGCCCCTCCCCTGCTGGTGCCTGAAGCCCACCATCCATTCCCTGCTGTGGGCTATGTGTGGCTCTTCTTTCTGCCCACATCTCAAAATGAGCTTCTGCAAGGGGGCCACAGTTGGGCCCACCAAATGAGCTTTCCACACACCACTCCTCTGGCCTGGAAAGTACCTCAGACCTCATATACTCAAAACCTCCATCTCCCTTCCCAAGCCACTACATGAGCTCATCCTTCCCAGTCTCCCCACCTCCAGTCAGACACAAGGGCCTGTCCATTCTGATTCCTAAATCTCTCCCAGCTCCATCCCCTTCTCACATCCCCCACCAGCAACACCCTCCCAGCAGGGCCACCAAACCACACAACTCCACTCCCTCTATGTGCCACACGCAGCAGCCCCAATCCAGTCCCCTGTGTCTTGTGCTGGGCACTGCCACAGCCTCCTGGCTGGTCTCTTTCCCATGTGCTGGCCCAGTCAGCCCCACTCCATCCTCCTCAGAGTGCCTTTCCAGCACTCCAAACTGCCTCATCATCCCCTCTTCAAAACCCTTCACTGGTTTTGAAGTGCCCTTGGGGAAAAGGCCAACCCCTCAGCCCACATTCCAGGCTAGCTGTAGCCTGGGCCTGCCTTCCTGTCTGGCCCCCCCATGCCCTCTCCCCTTGCTGTGCCTCTCACTACTTTCTCTGGGCCTCCCCTCTCCCGTACCAACAGTACCTGTCTGAGTTGTGGTTCCCCCACCCCCAACCCTGAGGTTTCGAGCTCCCTGAAAGTTTGTGTCTGCTTCTCTGTTCTCCAGCATCTGGTCTGATGTAGGGGTTCAGTCAGATTTGCTGACCTGGTATGTAGATTACCAGGTAGATGAAGCTTCTAGAGGTAGGGAAGGGGGAGGAACAGAATTTAAATACAGGGACCCCTGAGCCAAGTGACCTAACTTACTGCCACCTACTACAGGACAAGCTAATAACAGGTGCCTCCCGATATCATGCACTGATAAGGACATGACATCATCTATGGGATATTCTTGCCCAAAAATGGTTAACTTGACTCTAATCACGAGCAAGCAAGAAGACAAATCCAGAATGTGAGATATACCACAAGCCTTCAAAATTGACAATGTCATAAAAAATTTTTCAAAAAAGCCAGGAATTCATCCAGATTGGAACACTAAAGAGCCGTAACAACTAAATGCTATGTATGTTCCATGATCAAATTTAAAAAAAAAAAAAAAACCGCTATAAAGGACTTTACTGAGACAACTAGAGAAATTTAAATATGGACGACATGTTAGGTTAAATTGGATGATTACTAAACTTCTTGAGTATGATGACAATATATTCTCTTTGTAGAAAAATATCCCTGTCTCAGGAAATTCATGCTGAAGTATTTAGAAGTGAAGTGTTATAATGTTGACAACTTACTTTCAAAAGGTTGAGAGAGAGAGAGAAACAAATGTGGCAAAATGTTAACAATTGGCAAATCTAGGTCTCTAGGTGAAGGGTATGTAGGTGGGTATTCACCCTACTATCAGCTTTGACAAGATAAAAAGTAAGGTGGGAGAAGGAAGGGAGTGGAGGGAGACATTCCGAAGAGAGGAGCTCAGGGGTTGGGATTTTGGGGCAGGAGTCAGAGGAGAGGACGTTGCTTCCCCAGGGCAGCCCATAAACCTGAGCAACAAGAGCTGTGGGCCAGCCCTGGGCTGGACGCTTGAGTTACCCCAGGCCAGGCAGGCACAGCGCTGTAGTGGCTTACCAGCTGAAAAGGGGGCCAGACCCTGAGGAAGCAGACTCACCTGTGGGTAAACCGGCTTAGAGGGACAAGGAAAACAAGCCGGCCCCAGGGAGACTAGGGCAGGAACATGGGCCCCTCCCCCTCCATTGAGCTGTGGCAAGGAGCCAGGTCTGGCCCCAAGCCCACCCAACTCCCCCAAACACCCCTCGAGGGGCGACAGCCTAAGTGTATCCTCCTGTTCAGAGAGCCAGTCTAAATACGGAGCCTCAGACATAAGATGCCGCTCAAAACAGATTTTCCTGGAAAAGACCATCTGGCAAAGGAGGTCTAGAGCATCGTCTGTCACGAGAGGCAGTGTTGATCTCCTGCAAGCCAATGTCCGGAATGGGAATGCCTTGATCCCACCTCCCTAGGAAACTCCAGCTTAGTGCTTGTTTTTCCCAAGATCATCCCCTTGCCCAGATGGACAGGCACTCTATCCCACCTCCCACCTCCCTTCTAAGTTGTATCTCCAGGGAAGAAGAGGAGAGGATGGGGACACAGGTCTGAGTATCAGACAGTTCTGGCAAAGTGCAAATCCTCACTCTGCCACTTACTAACCAGGTGACTTGGAACAAGCAGTTCTACCACAAAATGGGAATAAGGGTAGTGCCTCCCTCTAAAGACTGTTATGAGGGTACTTAGCACATATGCTCCATATATGGAAGTTGGGTGAGGTAATGCCCCCCAGCTACTCTCTCTCTCAGTCCTGTCTACAGCAGGAAGTCATTCTTTCCAGCTATCTTTGCTCTCTCCCTTTAGGGAAGACCCTGGGAGGCACTATTGGTCAGGTCTGCTCGTGGAACATGCACCCCATAGTTGTCAGGCCAGGACAAGCTGCAGGAGGGAGGCCTCTCAGGGCGTCCCTGGGCTGCAGGGTGCAATTCACCCAAGCATTGAGACTTCAACCTCGCAAGAGGCACCAGTGAGGGAGGCCTTTCAAGGACAACCCAGTCATCCTCCTTTAGCTGAGCCACACCCACCTACTCACTCCACTGGGTGGGAATATTTTGGGGGCTCTGGCCAAACTCTAGGGACCTGCTATGTTTCCACCAGGACCAAACTTTGCAGTAGCCCCAATCAAAAGCCACTGCTTCCCAGCATATATTGGGAAAAGGGGTTGCTGGGAGGACAGCAGGTACACTTTACTGATTCGGAGATCGCAGGCCCCAGAACTTGTAGCTTCCCTGGAAGACAGGTTCCTAACCTCCTGGGGAGAGGGTGGAAGAATGACAGAATGACTGCATCTGCCCTGGGCCACAGGTTGGGTTTGGAGGCAGTCCCAGCCCAGTGTCCCCCCCCCCTCCAACCACCATGAAGCAGCTCTTGTTTGTAGGATCTAGAAAAAGGAACTGGGGAACCCAGGAAAGTCCAAACCCAGGCTGCCCACCTGCCCTGGCCAAACCCTGAGCCCTCTCCCTGATCCCCATCAAGCTCAGCCCGGCCTATCCCCAGGCTGCCAGGAGTCTTAGGCCCTCTTCCATTGTGGCTGCTGCTTCTGCTCCCTGTTCTCTTCCTGGCCCCCCCAAGATGGCCCCAAGACAAAGGGGTGGGCTATGCAAAAACAATGCCCCCAGTGATCATTCCAGGGAGTCCCTGCATCCTCTAGGAATATCTGAATACCTTCTCCGTATTCAGGGGCCCGCTGGGCAGGGTGGTCCCCAATCTGGACTCCCTCTGCACCTAGCCCCAGCAGCCCACTCCTGGGACTCCTCCCTCCCGCTGCCGCCTCGGCCATTATGTGCCTCCTCAGCCCTGCCTGCCACGCCCCCGTGCGAGCCCCCGCTCTAGCTGCAGAACCGAGGAGGCCTGGCCGCCAAGCCGGGCTGTCAAAGTTGGGAAACTGGAAACAGAAATAAATCCTCAAAGCTGCAGCCTCGTGAAGGTGGCTGCTGGCAGGCCCCGGTACCCAACGCCCCATCCCCGGCCACCAAGCTGCCACTGGCACCCCCCACGCACACGCGTACCCCGAGATTATACAAAAGCGGGGAGAGGGTAGTGGGCCGCGGAGCCGAGAGACAATCGGGCCGGCAACCGCCACCCTCCCTCAGGCTGGGTTCGGGCTTTCCCGCGGCGCCCCGTCTCCCCGGCCCAGACCCGGCCAGCCCGGGCTTCCTCTCTCGGCCCCATTTCCATGACAACCGTATCCTTCTGATGCTCCAGACGCCGCGGAATTGATCTGGAAATGTAGCTTTGTTAGCGGACCCGGGCGGGCACCGAGGGCGAGGGCGGCGCCCCCTACCCCGCACGCGGCCCCCGCCCCGGCCGCTCCCGCCCCAGCCTGGCCGCCAGCGGGTAGGATTGGGTCCCGGAGCCCCGCGGCCCCACTCACCGCTGCTGGTCCCCGCCGCGGGTCCGGCCTCTCACGGCGGGGCCATCGGAGGCCGCCGGGCTGCCCGTCCCGCCCCGCCGCCGCCAGTCGGAGCTGCCTGCGCCCGCCCGCGTCCCTTCAGGTGCCGGAGCCGCGGTGTGGAGAGGCTGAGCGAGGGGGACGGACGGCAGGAGGGAGGGAGCGGAGCCGTGAGCTGGAGGAGGAGGAGGGAGGAGCGGGAGGAGCGGGAAGGGCGGGGAAGGGCGGGGGCACTGCGGGCGCGCGAGCGGCGGGCGCGGAGCCGGGATTGGAGCACGGCCCCCAGCCCTGTCCGCCCGCCGTGCGGTGCTCGCCCCGGGACCCCGAGGGTGCCGGGGAGGGCGCGGCCCACCCTGTCCCGCCCTGGCCCGCGCGGGCCCTTTAAGAAAGGGGGGGAGGGGAGCGCCCGAGGTTCCGCCCCCTCCTAGCTCCGCCGGGCCCCTGCCGTCCTCGAACCCCCTGCCAGATCCAACCACCTCCGCCCCCCAGGCAGGACCCTCCGGCCTAGAACCTGAGCCCTCGGGACCCGCCAGGCCCTGGAGGTGGAGGGGGCGGGTCCTTGTTCAGGGAGTGACCCCTGCCCCCCAACTCCCTGACACACACTCCAGCCCCCGGGAGACCCCACCAAGAGAGGAGCAGGGAGTGCGGGGGACCAAGGTGACGGATCTCAGAGAGGGAGACGGAGCCCCTGACACCTAGAGACAGACGGGAGGGAGACCTGGGCTGTGGGGTGAGAAGGAGCCTCGGGACAGAGTGGGAGGGGAGGAGGCCGGACAGAGGAGAAAGAGACAAAGGAGAAAGACCCTGAGGGAGGCAGGAGGTGAGGGGTGGGTCCAACCAAGAATCCACATCCCAGTGCCAGGTCAAGGGGAAGCCTCCCTGGGCAGATATAAGGAGACAGAGAGAGACAGACGGTGCCCTGGGTAGAGGAAACCATCTCCCAAGCCACCTGTCCCATGGTGTCTCCCCAAGGGCAAGTCAAGGCCCTGAAGCCCCCCTCTCAGCCCAGGACTCTAACTGAAGAAGAGGGTTGACTGGCTGTACCTGGGCTAGCCATTAAGAACTTCCTGGCTGTGAGGCACCTGCAGAGTAAGAGTCCGCCTCTCAGAGAGGTGTTAAAGGGCCCCCACCCACATGGATCTAAGGAGGGGGTAGCAGGCCCAGTGCTGGGAGAAGGGAAATCAGGATAGAGTCAGGCCTGGCCACTGGAAGCCACTTTCTACTCCTCTCCCCTACTCCAGCCCCTGGTGGATCACCACACCCAGTTGCTTCCATCTCCAGACCTCAACAGATGATCCACACTCTGCCCAGTGGGGCCTTGATCCTGCTGCGCTCGGTGAACTCCTATTGAACCCTCAAATTCCTCCTTAAATGCCCCTTCCTCCATGAAGGCTTCTCTGACCTTCTTTCCACCCGTGAACACACAGACATGGACTCTTCTTAGAGAGCAGGAAGAGGATTTGCTGACCTCTTAGGGTGGCAGTAATTGGAGGTATGGGGTCTGAGCTGTGTGTAGTCAACAGTAGGAGCTGGGACTTCATCAACTATGGTGACACCTCTGACAGCCAAGCATCTACCAAGTACTGTTCATGTGTCATATTTAATTCTCAAAACAGTCTCAAAACATCTCAAAACCCATTTTACAGATGAGAAAACTGAGACTTGAAGAGCATAAGTCACTTGCTCACAGTCCCAGAAGGTCTAAATCTGTGAGCACAGCTGGTCAATTAAGAGGGCACTCAGACCACATCCTTCACTGCCCATCAAACCCTAGGACATTACCACAGAGCCCAGAAACAAGCGAGCCACTGTCTGTGCAGGTGCCCAGGATCTTAAAGGGCACAGAGGGAGCCTGGCTTCCCTGCTGTCCTGCATTCTGCCCCCCTGCCCTCTGCTACCTGTAGGTAGAGAAGGGTGGCGACCAGCAGGGGCTGTGGAGGGAAGTGCACGTGGCAGGGCTTAGATGCCATACTTCTCACCCTTCGCACCCATGCCTTCAAGTCACAGCTGGATCACCTTTCTGGGCTCCTACTTCCTCATCTGCCCAATGAGGATGGTAACAGGCCCCCTCTTGTGGGGCTAGGATGCGACCAAAAGAGGTGATGTACTCAAGACCTGGCACACAGATGCACTCAATGGGCCATGGCTGTTTCAGCTGTAATGATTACTTACTCATGGAATGCATTATTTAATTGTTGTCCACCGGATGGACTCTGAGCCCCTTGAAAGGGTTCACAGTGTATCCTCAGCATCTAACTCTCAGCATGGCTTAATAAATTACATGGAAGGAAAGAACAGGGAAACAGGAAAGGTAGACACAGCTGTCTCTCCAGCTAACCTGCACTGGGCTGGCACACATAACCTAGTTTCAGCCCCCTGGATCTGTCCCCTGCCCTTTGTAGCTCTGGGAGCCTGTGGCAGGGGCAAGGAGACCCGGGTTCTCGTCCAGTCCCCCCACTCCACACTTCCTAGCTGTGTGGCTATGGGCAGCTGTACCCTTTACTGAACCCTCCTTTCCCCTCCGTCAAGTGGGACCAGCTCCCAAGAGCTCAGAGGGCTGCCAGGAGGCCACAGGTGGGCTCTGTGTGAGTGTTCCAGGTGCCATGAACACTGGAGAGGGGAGTATTGTTACTGTTCCTTGTGGCTACCTTTGCCTTCTGAAAGACAGCAGGGTCAGGCTGGGAATGGTGGCTCACGCTGGTAATCCCAGCACTTTGGGAGGCCAAAGAGGGCTGGATCACTTGAGGTCAAGAGTTCGAGACCAGCCTGACCAACATAGTGAAACCCCCCCCATCTCTACTAAAAATACAAAAATTAGCCGGGCATGGTGATGCATACCTGTAATCCCAGCTACCCTGGAGGCTGAGGCAAGAGAATTGCTTGAACCCAGGAGGCAGAGGTTGCAGTGAACCAAGATCGTGCCACTACATTCCAGCCTGGGTGACAGAGCAAGACTCAGTCAAAAGAAGAGGAGAGAAAGAGAGAGAGAGAGAGAGAGAGAGAGAGAGAGGAAGGAAGGTGGGAAGGCAGGAAGGAAGGAAGTGAGGGAGGGAGGGAGGGAAGGAAAGGGAGGGAGGGAAAGAAAGGGAGGAAAGGAAGAAAAACGGAAAGAAGAGAAAAGGAAAGAAAAGAAAAAGGAAGACAGCAGGGTCAGCATCCCCCTACCCAGGAGCCAAAATAGACTGTGTTTCCCCCATTCCTCAAGGGAAAGAAGAATGGGCAGCTTCTCCCTGTTCCTCCAAGTGACCTGCCTTTCCTCCCCCACTCTGCCTCCTCACCTGAGGGGGTCTCATAAGAAGCAGGAGCCAAGGCTGGACCAAAGACCCTTGCACACGGAGGGGCCTTTTCCCACGGTTTACCGCCTGGCCCTTGACTGGTCCCCAGGGAGGATGAAAGTTATGGGGGTGCCCGGCTGCACTGGGCATGGTCAGCACCTTGGGCAGGGACAGAGGGATCCACCAATTGGAGGGACTCATTTGGGTCCAACCCACAAGAGGTTTGACTCAGAGGCCCCTAAAACACCCAATTCTCCCATCTTCCAGCTGGAAGACTGAGGCCCAGGAGGGGCGACTGGGTAGGGATTCCCCAGGCCAATCCCAGAGAGTTCAATGAGCACCTACTGTGTTCACAGCTCTGTTGTAACCTGCCCCTGTCCCCAGCACCCCCACAACCCCAAGATGAAGGCCCCAATTCACCGATTCTATGTCCCCTCTCCTGACACTTCCCACCTCAAATTTGATGTCCTAGGACCCCTCCCACACTCATACCCCCTCAACCATTTCTAGTGACCTCCCTTTGCTTAGGCAGGCTCTCTGCCTGGGATGCCTTCCCCTTCACGCACCCTCATTTGGCTAATTACTTTCCACTCCCCAGCTACCATCCCATTTCTCTTTACCTATTATGGCAAAGCTCCTTGAAAAAGTTGTCCATGCCGGCTGTCTCCCATTCCTCTCTCTCGAAGGAACTCCAGTCTGGCTCTTATCTCCCTATACAGTCCACTGACACCACTCATCAAAGTCACCAACACAGTTGCTGAGTATAGATGTGTAGGTTGGGCACTGCACAAGGGTGCTGGGGTACACAAAGGATGGAGAGGTATCTAAAACCCAACCTGCTCTCCTTTCACCATGCTGTGTGTCCTGATGCAAGGCTGTATCTGTCAGGGGAAGAGATGCCTTTTTCTTTCTCCCTTTTTTTTTTTTTTTTTTTTTTTTTTTTGAGATGGAGTTTCACTTTTGTTGCCCAGGCTGGAGTGCAATGGCGCAATTTTGGTTCACTGCAACCCCCACCTCCTGGGTTCAAGTGATTTTCCTGTTTCAGTCTCCCGAGTAGCTGGGATTATAGGCACCCCCACCCCAACCCAACCACCCACACCCAGCTAAACCCAGCTAATTTTTTGTATTTTTAGTAGAGACAGGGTTTCATCATGTTGGCCAGGCTGGTCTCGAACACCTGACCTCAGGACACCCACCTCAGCCTCCCAAAGTGCTGGGATTACAGGCATGAACCACAGCACCCAGCCATGGCCACCATTTTCTAAAGTTTGTACACGGTGCTAGACTGTGGCCTGGTCCTCAGTAACTGCCACAATGCTAAATCCAAAAGTCCATTCACAGGCCTGGTCTTAGCTTCCTGACAGCATCTGATACTGTACATCCCCCCTTCCTCCTTGACATGCTTTCCTCCCTTGACTTCCAGGACTCCTCACTGCCATGTTTTTCCTCCTGCCTCTCTGGCTGCACCTTTTCATCTTCCTTTGCTGGTTTCTCTGTCCCTCTCTGACCTCCAACACCAGAGCTCCCAGGGCTTAGTCCTCAGTCTTCTCCATCTCACTCTTGCCCATGATGACCCCAGCCCAGCTTCAAAGCCCAGCTAAACCCTGAAACTTCTCGGTGTGTGATTCTCCAACCTGGACCTTTCCACCTGAGATCAGACTCTAATACCCAAGTGCTGATCTGAAGTTGCCACCAGGATATCCAAAAAGCAGTTCTGTCTTAACCCAACCCAAACTGACCTCCTCTTCCTCTTTGCAGTAAACATCACGACCACAAGGCTAGGCTGGTCTCGAATTCCTGGGCTCAAGTAATCCTCCTGCCATGGCCTCCCAAAGTGCTGGGATTACAGGCATGAGCCACTGCGCCCAGACTCAAACCAAGTCTTTATACAGGCCACAAAATCCCATAAGATCTGGCCCCCACCACTCCTCTGACCTCATTCTCCTGCAGACACACCGGCCCCCTCCCTGTTCCTCCAAAACACTGGGCACACTCCCACCTCAGTGCCTGTGCTGCTCTCTGCCTAAAACACTCCTCCCCCTGGTATCCGCACCGCCCACCCCTCACTTCCTTCAGCTCTCTGTTCCAATGTCAGCTTTTCTGACCACTCTACTAAAATACTACCCCCTCCTTCATCCACATCTCCCATTTCCCTACCTTCTTTTCCTCCATAACACATATTTATATACCACATGCTTGTCCTTTCTGGGAATGGTCTGTGTCCCCACCGCTGCTGCCATCACTAGGCCCTAGGTTCCATGAAGGTAAGAATTTTCCTCTCTCCCTTGTAGATTCCCCGGGGGGGCTGGAACAGCACCAGGCACCCAGTGGGCATTTAGTGAAGCACTCATATAATGAGTGCCCACTATTCCTAGTTTGTTGAGTGGGTTTCTTTTTGTTTTTGTCTTGTTTTGTTTTTTGTTTTGCTTTTAGAGACATGAATACCCAGGCTGGAGTGCAGGGTACATGATCTCGGCTCACTACAGCCTTGACCTCCCAGGCTCTAGCGATCCTTCCTTAATAAAGGAAGAAGTCAGCTGTAAATACTAGAAGGGCTTTGAAACACACAAACAAACAAAACCTGGTGTGTGACTGCAGCTGGCTGGTGGGTAGGGCTACTTCAGCCAGGTGTTCAGTCAGGGAAGGCCTCTCTGAGGAGGTGCCCCCAGGCCGGGCAAGTCGGCCTCCATCACAGCACATGTCACACTGTGTCGTGACTGTCTGGACTGGACACTCCATGAGGGCAAGGACCCTGCACACTCCCTCTCAGTCCCCAGCTCCTCCCTGAGCCCACGGCCTGCATAAAGTTGGTATCCAAAGTGATGAATCAAAGAATGAATGAGTGAGTGAGTGGCCAGGGACAAACGCACGCCTGGGCGGCGACCCTGACGGGCCCACAGTAGGGAAACCGTGCAGTCGGGAGCTGGGGCAGGGAGCCACAGAGGCCTGGGGAGGATTCCTGGAGCCCCAGGTCTGGTCTGCAAATGAGGACAACATGACCCACCACTCCCATGTTAGCCAGGAGAGAGCGTGGGGGGGACTCACACTCCTTGCTCACTGGACAGCCCTGGCAGTGGGGGCCAGCAAAGTTGAGGTAAGGGGCCAGTCACCTGGAGAAGAGCAAGGCCACGGGCTGGAGAAAGAGAGATTGCCCAAGCTCTGCGAGCTGCCTGTGCAATCCCTCCCCCAGCAGACGAGCCCTGGCCAGTATGGGGCCAGGGCTGGTGGACAAAGCCCCACAGGAGTGCCAGGGACTTGCAGTGCCGAGAGCCAGCCGGCCGTCGGCCCAAGGCACAGGCAGAGCCTGGCCCAGAACAGCATCTAAGGGCTTTTGTGGGCCTCCGGGAGCCTGTCCAGGAGAGTCCCGGGAACTGGCTGGGGTGGTATGGGGTGGGCAGCCCGCGCTTCCGGAGGTCCAGCTGGCCGTCCGGGCCTGGGTTGATGGGGGTGAGGGGGAGAAACCCCTTGTGCCCCCCCAGTCTCTACCCTAGTGGAGGTCACCCCAACCTGTCCCAGGAATTCGCACTGCTAGAATTAGAGGGGCCAGCCCGTCCCATCACCCGCACTGAGGCCCAGGGAGCAGGGCACGCGGCGCCTTTAGGGTTGACTTCGGCTTGAAACTGACCCTCCCCTTAACCCACGAGTTCCTCCAAGAAGCTGGGCGGGAGAGAGGAGGGCAAACCTTTTTCCAAAATGAAGGGACACGGGACATGTCGAGTCCTGCCCAGGGAGGAGCGGCCAAGCCGGGAAGGTTCCCGCAGGGCGAGCTCGGGCTGGGGGAGGCGGGCCAGGCCTGGGGGCGGGTTGTCGAGGGGGCGTGGGGGTGCTCTCCGCCTCCCTCTGCTGGCCAGACGCAGAATTTCCAGAGCCCCTGTGTCTCAGTGCCCAGCACTGCCCGGAGTCCTCGGCGAAGCGCAGCCCCGCTCGCCCGCACTCCGAAAGGAAGCGAATACAGGTCATATGAGTCATCCTCCTGCCGCAGCACCAGGCCCAGCGACTCCCCGAGTCCAGCCGCAGGCACTCAAAAATCATCCTCCGCGTCGGGATCCCGCCAGTGCTGGAAGTCTCCTATCCGCTCCAACCCGGGTATTTCCTCAACTTTGCCCAGGCTGTCTCCGAAGGCCGTGGCGTTACACAACACGGATGGAAAACAGGCTCCCCAACTATCCCATGGTGATCCAGACCCCCGCTTCCTGGTGCCAGAGACCACAGAGAATTGAGGGGAGTTCACGTATGGGTCCCCGGACGGCGGGAAAGGTCGGGGTCTAACTGGCCGAGATCCAAGAGGCCGCCCCGCCCAGCCCCTCCCGGCCCTAGGAAGGCAGCGACGGAGGCTCTTTTGGGGTCGGGGCGCCACCTGCTGGTGTTTCTGGAAACTGCACCCGCGCCACCAGGCGGACTGCCTGGCTGGGAGAGAACACCAATAAACCCTGGTCATGGCCGCTGACTGCTGCTGAGAGTGTTCTGTGAGCCAGGCTGGTGCTGAGCTCTTGGCACACATGACCTCATTTCACCCTTACAGCACTCCTATGAAGTGGACATGATTGCCGTTTTACCTATGAGCACACTAGCTCAGAAAGTTCAGAGCACCCCTAGTAAGTGGCAGAGCCCAGGCCTCTCTTCCTGGTATGTGCTGGAACTGGGCTTTCTGTTGCACTGGGGCGTGGGGGTGGAGTGGGGGGAGGAACTCAGGAATGAGCTCTAGGAAGGAGGTCTCCCGTTCCTACTCTCACCCCAAGCTTGGGCAGAATCCATCTCAGCTTAGCCTGCAACTCAGGCATGGTAGGAGTCCTCGGGCTTGTTTGCCCCATTCATGCCCATGTCCTTCTCCGCTGACAGCTTGAGAGCACTTCTAGGACAAGGCCAAGGCAATCTGTTTTCATGCCACCTCCATCCAGCACTGCTAAGTGAGTGCCCTCAGCCTCTCTCACTTGGGATGACCACTAGGGCCACACACCCCACACACCCTGCAGGCCCCAGCCAGCCGCTCCTCACTCCCGGTTCGGGAGCTCGGGGAGGTGTACTGTAAGTGGTTGTGCGAGTGACAGAATCCCAACTCAAACTGACCAGTGAAATGGGGCCTCTCTCAGTGGAAAGTCAAGTTCAGGAGTAGGTCAGGCAGTACAGAAGAGGCTCTCAAATGTGGTCTTTCTATACATCTGTAGCCCAGTGTTCCTCTGCATTGCCTTCATTTCCAGGCAGGCTCTTCCAAAAACAAGTTAAGATGGCTAAGGCAGGTCTGAGCTTATCTCCAGCTTTGAGGGAAGAAGCCATCCCCATCCCAACAGTGCAGTACAAGCGGAAGTCTCAGGACTCAGTCTCATCGGCCCAGTCTGGGCAACACGGCGAAATGTGAAATGCTCCCAGCCCTGAACCAATGACTGAGTCACCAAGAGTCACTGCCCCTTTGAAGTAAAGCCTGGAGTCGGCCTCAGGTGATCCACCACATGGACTGACTGATGGTGGGTGGGGACTTGTCCCAAAGGAAAACGGGGGAACGTTTCAGGAGAACGGGGACAGCTGCTGCACAGCCAACAACTCTAATGTCCATGACACTTGGGCATACCAGAAAGCCACCTTTTCTTGACCCTAACCCATTTAAAACATTTATTTATTTTTAATAAAGCGAAGTGGGGTCTTGCTCTGTCCCCAGGCTGGAGTGCAGTAGCAGTGATCTTTGTTCGCTGCAGTCTCAACCTCCTGGGCTCAGGTGAGCCTCCCTCCTCTCCGCCTCCTGTGTAGCTGGGACTACAGGTGCCCGCCACGACACCTGGCTAATTTTTGTATTTTTTGTAGAGACGGGTTTTCGCCATGTTGCTGAAGCTGACCTCAAACTCCTGGGCTCAAGAGAACCTCCTGTCTCAGCCTCCAGAAGTGCTGGGATGACAGGCATGAGCCACAGTGCCCAGGCTATTTATTTGAGACAGGGTCTCACTCTGTCACCCAGGCTACAGTGCAGTGGTGTGATCACAGCTCACTGTAACCTCAAACTCTTGGGTTCAAGGGATCCTCCTGCCTCAGCCTCTCAAGTAGCTGGGACCATGGGTGTATGCCACCACTCCTGGCTAATTTTTAAATTTTGTGTAGGGACAGGGTCTCCCTGTGTTGCCCAGGCTGGTCTCAAACTTCTGACCTCAAGCAATCTTCATACCTCAGCCTTCCAGAGTGCTGAGATTATAGGCATGAGCTACTGCACCCAGCATCTAACCCATTTTTAGATTGGAGACCCGTTCCCACATTATCATACTTCCTTCCTTCATTCATTCAACAAATATATATCGAGTCCCTACATGTACCAAGCACTATTCTAGGTGAGCTATATCAGTAAACAAAAAAACACAAAAATCCTTGCTCTTCTGAATCATGCTTCCAATGGGGGTGGGAGGAGAGAAGAAACAAACATAATAAATAAGTGAAGTATATAATATTATAGATAGTGACAAGCACCACAGGGAAAATAGGCCATGAGGAAGGCAATGAGGGCCGGGCACGGTGGCCCATACCTGTAATCCCAGCACTTTGGGACGCCAAGGCAGGCGGATCGCCTGAGGTCAGGAGTTCAAGAGCAGCCTGGCCAACATGGTGACACCCCGTCTCTATTAAAAATACAAAAATTAGCCAGGCATAGTGGTGCGTGCCTATAGTCCCAGCTACTAGGGAGGCTGAGGTGGGAAGATTGCTTAAACCCAGCAGGCAGAGGTTGCAGTGAGCCGAGATAGCACCACTGCACTCCAGCCTGGGCAACAGAGCAGACCCTGTCTCAAAAAAAAAGAGAAAAAAAAAAGAAAGAAAGAAAGAAAAAAGAAAAGAAAAGGAAAAAGAAAGAAAGAACAAAAGGAAGGAAGGGAAGGGAAGAGAAGGGAAGGGAAGGGAAGGGAAGGGGATGAGGAAGGTAGACAGGGTAAGAGGTGTTCCCACTTTAAATAGAGTGTTATCAATAGGCACTTTGAAAGGATGAAGTCGAACAAAGACAAGAAAGAGGTAGGCTGAGCTAGGTGGCTCACGCCTGTGATCCCAGCACTTTGGGAGGCTGAAGCGGGAAGATCACCTGAGCTCAGGAGTTTGAGATCAGCCTGGCCAACATGGTAAAGCCCATCTCTACTAAAAATATAAAAATAATTAGCCAGGCATGGTGGTACACGCCTGTAATCCCAGCTACTCAGGAGGCTGAAGCAGGAAAATCATTTGAACCCAGGAGGTGGAGGTTGCAGTGAGCCAGATCACGCCATTGCACTCCAGCCTGGGTGACAGAGCAAGACTCCATCTCAAAAAAAAGGGGGTGGGGGAATTTGTCATGTAGACATATGGCAGGGGAGATTTCCAGGAAGGAAGAAAAGCCAGTGCAAAGGCCTTGGGGTGGGAATTTGCGGGGCATGTTCACGGACCAGCAAGGAGCAAAGGGAACAGGGAAGGATGTGGGAGGTGAGAGCAGGGAGGGAGCAGGGGCCAGATGATGGAGGGCCTTGTAGGCCATGATGAGGACTTTGGCTTTGACTCTAAGTGACATCAGGAGCCACCGAAGGTTTGGGCCAGAGAACTGATTTGATCTGACTTATATTTTTAAAGTGTCCCTCTGGCTGCTGTGTTGGGGATAGACTGGAGAGATCAGGGCCAAACCCAGTTAGGAGGCCATCGAGATGTCAATTAGCAACCTAAGCAGAGATGTCAGAGTGGCAGACAGAAAAGTCTAAGTGGAGATACACACTGGGGATGAGTGGGTGAGGTCACCACAGGAGTCGGGGAGGGGCGTGTCACAGGACCAAGAATGGACCCCTGAGGCCCTCCCACATTAACAGCTGGGGGAGGCCAGCACAATGGCTTACACCTGTAATCCCACCACTTTGGGAGGCAGAGGCGGGTGGATCACTTGAGGTCAGGAGTTCAAGACCAGCCTGGGCAACATGGCAAAAACCCGTCTCTGCAAAAAATACAAAAATTAGCCAGTGTGGTGGTGCATGCCTATAGTTCCAGCTACTTGGGAGGCTAGGGTGGTAGGATCACTTGAACCCAGGAGGTCGGGGCTGCAGTGAGCTGAGATCATGCTACTGCACTCCAGCGTGGGCGACAGAACAAGACCCTGTAAAAAAAAAAAAAAAAAAAAAAAAGGCCAGGCGCGGTGGCTCACGCCTGTAATCCCAGCACTTTGGGAGGCCGAGATGGGCGGATCACGAGGTCAGGAGATCAAGACCATCCTGGCTAACTCAGTGAAACCCCGTCTCTACTAAAAATACAAAAAAATTAGCCGGGAGTAGTGGCGGGCGCCTGGGCGACTAAGCAAGACTCCGTCTCAAAAAAAAAAAAAAGAGCCAGCGAAAGGGGAAAGGGGAGAAACAAGAAGAGGGACTGAGAAAAAGCATCCATGCAGAGAGGCAGAGGAAAAGCAAGAAATCCTGTAAGCCAAACAAAGAGACAATATCAAGGAGAAATGAGACTGAGCAAGTCAGATGCTGCCGATGAAATCAAGTGAAATGAGAGCTGAAAATCTCCCCTGACTTTAGCAGCATGGAGGTCACTGGGGACCTTGACAAGAGCCGTTTTTGTGGAAAAGACTGAGGAGAACTCAACAGCAGGGTTATGAAATAACAGTTAACAAGTAGCCTGGGCAACACAGCAAGACCCTGTCTACAATTCACAAACTTCAGAGCAGCACTACTCACGACGGCCAAGAGGCGGAAACAACCCAGCGTCCATCAACAGATGAATGGGTTAACAATATGCGCTACATCCGTACAATGGAACATTGGCCTTAAAAAGAAAGGAAACCCTGACACCTGCTACAACATGAACGAATCTGTTTTGAGACAGGATCTTGTTCTGTCATCCGGGCTGGAGTCCAGTGGTGCAATCACAGCTCATTGTGGCCTTCAGCTCCTGGGCTCAAGCGATCCTTCTGCCTCAGCCTCATAAGTGGCTGAGACTGCAAGTACGCACCACCCTGCCCAGCTAGTTTTGTTTTTTGTTTTTTTGTTTTGTTTTGTTTTTTGTTTTTTGTTTTTTTATTTTTGTAGAGACAAGCATCTTACTATGTTGACCAAGCTGATCTTGAACTCCTGGGCTCAAGTGATCCTCCCACCTCCACCTCCCAAAGTGCTGGGATTACAGGTGTGACTGTGCCCAGCCAGATTAATCTTGAAAATGTTAGGCTAAGTGAAATAACTCAGACATGAAAGAACAAATACTGTGTGATTTCATTTATATGAAATATCTAGACAAGGCAAATCATAGAGACAGAAAGTATGATAGACATGACCAGAGGCGGTGGTGAGTTCTCATCTAACGGATGGAGTTTTTGTTTGTGATGATGAAAAAAGTTCTGTAAATATACTACATACTAGTGATGATTATATGACATTTTGAGGGTACCTAATGTCACTGAATTATACACTTAAAAATGATTGAAATGGGCTGGGCGCGGTGGCTCACCCTGTAATCCCAGCACTTTGGGAGGCTGAGGCAGGCGGATCATGAGGTCAGGAGACCGAGATGATCCTGTCTAACACGGTGAAACCCCGTCTCTACTAAAAGTACAAAAAAGTAGCCGGATGTGGTGGCGGGCGCCTATAGTCCCAGCTACTTGGGAGGCTGAGGCAGGAGAATGGCGTGAACCCGGGAGGTGGAGGTTGTGGTGAGCCAAGATCGCGCCAGCTGCACTCCAGCCTGGGCGACAGAACAAGACTACGTCTCAAAAAAAAAAAAAAAAAAAGTTAAAATGGTAAATCTTGTGTGTGTGTGTGTGTGTGTGTGTGTCTGTGTGTGTGTGTATTTTTAGTACAGACGAGGTTTTACCACGTTAGCCAGGATGGTCTCAATCTCCTGACCTCATGATCCACCCGCCTCGACCTCCCAAAGTGCTGGGATTGCAGGCGTGAGCCACCGCGCCCGGCTTAAAATGGTAAATCTTATGATATTCTACCACAATAAATAAATAAATAAATAAAACCAAGTGACCTTCAAAAACTAGTCGGGGCTGGGGGCAATGGCTCATGCATGTAATCCCAGCACTTGGGGAGGCTGAGGTGGGAGGATTGCCTGAGCTCAGGAGTTCGAGACCAGCCTGGGCAACATGGTGAAACCCTGTCTATACTAAAATACAAAAAATTAGCCGGGTGTGGTGGCATGCGCCTGTAGTCCTAGCTACTTGGGAGGCTGAGGCAGAATTGTTTGAACCCGGGAGGCGGAGGTTACAGTGAGCCGAGATCACGCCACTGTACTCCAGCCTGGGCTACAGAGTGAGACTCTGTCTCAAAAAAACAAACAAACAAAAAAAACTAGTCAGGCCCAGCGCAGTGGCTCACACCTGTAATCCCAGCATTTTGGGAGGCCAAAATGGGCAGATCACCTGAGGTCAGGAGTTTGAGACCAGCCTGGCCAACATGGCAAAACATCATCTCTACTAAAAATATAAAAATTAGCTGGGCGTGGTGGTGGGCACCTGTAATTCCAGCTATTAGGGAGGCTGAGGCAGGAAAATCACTTGAACCCAGGAGGCGGAGGTTACAGTAAGCCAAGACTGCACCAGTGTACTCCAGCCTGGGCAACAAGAGTGAAACTCCGTCTCAAAGACAAACAAATAAACAAACAAATGAAAAAACTAGATAACAGACATTTATTGAGCACCTAATACATGCTAGATACTGGACTGAAACCTAAGGCCTATGAAAGGCCCTGTGAAGGGCCACTGGGAGCCTACGTGGGCTCAGTACTGCCCCAGCCCCACCTTCTGGCCCCCTTGTTTTCTTGGGCCCCTGGGCAGGTAAATCCAGGCAGGCAATTATTATGATATGAAATGCTGTGTGTGTGTGATTTCAGAGAGATATGTGATGAGGCCGAGCACAGTGGCTCACGCCTGTAATTCCAGCATTTTGGGAGGCCAAGACAGGCAGATCACGAGGTCAGGAGTTCAAGACCAGCCTGACCAACATGGTGAAACCCTGTCTCTGCTAAAGATAAAAAAAAATTAGCCAGGCGTGGTGGCGGACGCCTGTAGTCCCAGCTACTTGGGAGGCTGAGGCAGGAGAATGGCGTGAACCTGGGAGGCAGAGCTTGCAGTGAGCTGAGATCGTGCCACTGCACTCCAGCCTGGGTGACAGAGCGAGACTGCATCTCAAAAAAAAAAAAAAAAGAGAGAGAGAGAGATGTGATGAATGCTGTCCTGAGACTATGGTGAAGAGCCATGGCTGGATCCCAGTCTTATAACCTTGCAGCTGGTCAAGTAATCACTGTCAAGAATTCTGGACGAATAGAATAAGGCACGTGCAAAAGGAGATCTCTAGAGGCTCCATCCTTGGCCCTGGACTTCTCTGGTCCATGGGGTTTTTGTTTTGTTTTGTTTTGTTTTTTTAACCAATAATTTGAACAAAGAATTAGAGGCATGCTTAATGTGTTTTTCAAGGACTGGAAGATGAAAGGGGATGGCATCAGAAGCTGAAAAGAGGCAACAGAGTGAATGGTTAAGACCACAATGTCTGAATCTGAACTACCTGGGTTCTAATCTCACCATTTATGACAGAGTCAACCTCTTCTTTGTGCCTCAATTTCCTCATCTCTAAAATGGGGATAATAGTAGCTCCCTCACAGGATTCTCCCAAAGTCTGAATGAGTTAACCAAGGGTCTGGACATGGCGCATATATGAAAGTTTGCTACTCTCATCATTAACAGGACTGGCTGGAGGCCGAATTCAAAACCAACAAGATGGAATTTAATGAGGACAGCCAGGCATGGTGGCTCACACCTGTAATCCCAGCACTTTGGGAGGCCGAGGCTGGTGGATCATTTGAGACCAGGAGTTCAATATCAGTCTGGCCAACATGGTGAAACCCTGTCTTTACTAAAGATACAAAAATTAGTCGGGCATGGTGGTGTGCACCTGTAATCCCAGCTACTTGGGAGGCTGAGGCAGGAGAATCGCTTGAACCCAGGAGGCAGAGGTTGCAGTGAGCCAAGATCACGCCACTGCACCCCAGCCTGGGCAATAGAGCAAGACCATGTCTCAAAAAAAAACAAAAAAAGAAAAAAGAAATTTAATGAGGACAAATGAAAAAGACAACATTCAGGTTCTAACAAAGCAATTATACAAGTTCAGGGGCAAGGAGAGCTGGCTGAGCATCCATCCATTCATCTGTCCATGAGAAACAGCCTGAGGTGTACAGTTGATTGCCAGGTCAGCTGCAGCCAACCCTGTCATTGTGACCTTCACTGGTATCCGCCAAGGTGCAGCATCTGACACCGAGAAGGTGACAACCCCTTTGTGTTCTGAGCTGAGAACTCAGTGGTAGAGTGTAAAATGTTGGTGGGAGTGGGAGTGTAAAATGGTAGAACTGCTTTGTTAATAGGTCAAGCAGTTTCTTAGACAACTAAACATATGTCCACCCTATGACCCAGCATTTCCACTCAAGTCCCCAAGAAAAAATGAAAACATATACTTACACAAAGATTGTACAACAATTTCATAGCAGCTTTATTTACCATGGTTCCAAAACTAGAAACAGCCCAGATGTCTGTCAAGAAGTAAATGGATTAACAAACTATTACACATCCATACAATGGAATCCTACTCAACGATAAAAAGGAACAAACTACTGATATATGCAACAACAGCATGAAGCTCCAGAATATTATGCTGAATGAAACCAGCCAGGTAAAAAGAGTAGATACTGCATGATTCCATGATTATGACGTTCTAGGATGAGCAAAACTAAGCGATGCTGGAAAGAAATCAGAACAATGGGGGCAACCGGAAACTAGGAAACTTTTTGGGTGATGGAAATATTCCATATCTTGACAGAGATGGGCTTATACAAATATATGATATGCATTTGTTAAAACTCAATAAATGGTATACTTAAAATTTGTGCATTTCATTGTATAAAAATTTTGCCTTCATGTAACAAAGAACCATACATAAGCATTGAACTCTAGTTCATGATAAACATGTTGAAGTGTTTGGGGGTCAAAGTGTACTGATAGCTGTAACTTGCTCTAATATACATTCAAAAAAGATGACTTGATGGATGGAGGAGGGATGCATAGATAATGACAAGACAAAGATGGCACTAACATAAATTAGAAAACCCGGGAGTGGGTGGCTACGTAGGTGTTCACTATAAAATTTGTTCAACTTTTTTATATGTTTGAAATTTTAACAATAAAACGTGGAGAAAAAGACAGCCAAAAGACTACAAATTGGGTGCAGTGTACACTGCTTAGGTGATGGGTCCACCAAAATCTCACAATCACCACCAAAGAACTTACTCATGTAACTAAACACCACCTGTTCCCCAATAACCTATGGAAATAAAAAAAATTAATAAATAAATTAAAAGACAACTGATGGCTAAGGCCTGGGGAAATCAGCACAGGCCCACAGCTGTCAGCAGTTAGGAGGCAAATGCAGTGCCACCTTTTCGGAAGCAATTTGTCAATATGCACCAAAAGCCTTAAAAATATTTCTGGTCGGCTCACACCTGTAATCCCAGCACTTTCGGAGGCCGAGGCGGGCGGATCACAAGGTCAGGAGATCGAGACCACGGTGAAACCCTGTCTCTACTAAAAATACAAAAAATTAGCCAGGCATGGTGGTGGGCACCTGTAGTCCCAGCTACTCAGGAGGCTGAGGCAGGAGAATGGCGTGGACCTGGGAGGCGGAGCTTGCAATGAGCTGAGATCACGCCACAGCACTCCAGCCTGGGGGAGACAGCGAGACTCCGTCTAAAAAATAAATAAATAAATAAATAAAAGTTTCTGTTCTGTAACCCAACCCTCCCTTCCTTCCTTCCTTCCTTCCTTCCTTCCTTCCTCCCTCCCTCCCTCCCTCTCTCTCTCTTTCTTTCTTTTTCTTTCTTTCTTTCTTTCTTTCTACATCAGCTCGCTTGGTCATCCAGGCTGGAGTGCAAGGGCACTATCATGGCTCACTGCAGCCTCAACCTCCTGGGTTCAAGCGATCCACCCACCTCAGCCTCCCAAGTAGCTGGGACTACAGACACATGCCACTACACCCAGCTAATTATTTGCATTTTTTAGTAGAGATGGGTTTTTGTCAAGTTGCCAGGCTCAAAATCTCAAACTCCTAGGCTCAAGTGATCCTTGGCCTCCCAAAGTGCTAGTATTACAGGCATAAGTCACCACACCTGGCCCTCATTGCTAGGGATTTATCCGAAGAAAATGAAGATGGATGTGGGCAAAGATATAGCTACAAGGATGTTCATTACAATATTGATTATAATGGCAAAAAGTTGTAAACAACTTAAATGTCCTAAAACAGGGTATTGGTTAAAGAAACTGTGGTGTCTTTATGCACTGGAGTATTATGTCATTAAAATGATGCATCACAAATATTTGCTGAAATGGAAAGCCATTCTCTCTCTATACAGTTAAGAAGGAAGCAGAGCCTCTGGAGACACCGTTCTCTTGACTAGAGACCCCATCCCATGACATAGGCTACTGAATGTACCACCCCCTGTCCCAAGACTTAGAGTTCTTGGGGGGCCTTAATGTCTCTTTATTGTGACTAGCTGTTTTCCTATTTTCATGACATTCTCCACTTCCCATATGCCTTGTACTTCTTGTGCACTGTCCCATTTCCCCCTGCACTGTCCCTTGGGAACCACACTTATTCCTTCACACCTCGAGTGCCACTAATTGGGCATACAATTTTGACTGACATTTGCGGTGAAGGCATAACTGGACCTTGTGTGGGACTTTCCTAGGGGGTCAGCACTGAAGTCCTCACTTCTTCATTCTGAAAGAGGCCCCACCCATGGGGTCCTGGGTTTGCCTTGCTCCCAGGCTCTAGGAGGAGGAAGGTGGTAGAGACTGAGAGGGAATGGTTCTTAGGAGCCTGTCGGGAGGGCAGTGCTTCAGCAAACGCTCCCACATTTCTTTTTTTTATTTGTTTGTTTTTGAAACAGGATCTCCCTCTGTCACCCAGGCTGGAGTACAGTGGGGCTATCATGGTTCACTGCAGCCTCAACCTCCTGAGCTCAAGCGATCCTCCTTCCTCAGCCTCCCGGGTAGCTGGGAACACAGGTGCATACCACCACACGCAGTTAATTTTTGTATTTTTGTAGAGATGAGGTCTGGCCATGTTGCCCAGACTCATCTAGAACTCCTGAGCTCAAGCATTCCACCCACATTGGCCTCCCAAAGTGCTGGGATTAGGGGCATGAGCCACAGCGCCCAGGCTGCTCCCCACATTTCTAGCATGGCCTTTGGAAACTAAATTTTTCTTTGTCATCAAAATTATTTTATTTTATTTTTTTTAATTTTTTTTTTTTTTTTGAGACGGAGTCTTGCTCTGTCACCCAGGCTGGAGTGCAGTGGCCGGATCTCAGCTCACTGCAAGCTCCGCCTCCCGGGTTTACGCCATTCTCCTGCCTCAGCCTCCCGAGTAGCTGGGACTACAGGCGCTCGCCACCTTGCCCAGCTAGTTTTTTGTATTTTTTAGTAGAGATGGGGTTTCACCATGTTAGCTAGGATGGTCTCGATCTCCTGACCTCGTGATCCTCCCGTCTCGGCCTCCCAAAGTGCTGGGATTACAGGCTTGAGCCACCGTGCCCGGCCTCAAAATTATCTTATTATTTTTGTCCCAATCCTTAGTCTTCCCGAGCAAACCTGTCTTAGAACCAAATGGCCCTTCAAGCTACTAAGTTAGGCAGAAGTTGCCTTTCTCCCCTACAAGGGCTCCCTCCCACCAGCTTTGAAATAATCTTGTTTTTGCCTCTCACTTTAATGCACGCATTGGTATCTGTTTGCAACAAAAGACCCCAAGGAGCTAAAAGAGGTTATCTCTGGGTGGTGGGATTGGGGATATTTTTCCCTTGTGAATATTTTCTACTTTCTGTATAACAAACATATTTTCTTGTGTTTTGAGAAAAGGTCACTACAGAAGGGGCCATTGCCAATTAGAGTATGCCCAGTGGAGGGTTGCCCAGGAGATGAAGTGCTGGAAAGGTTTATAGGGAACTGGCACCACTTAAGCTGGAGAGAAGGCTGGAATGGGGTGGGAGGACACAGACCTCTCTGCAGCCATCTGGGGCCTGTGTGCAGCAGATGGAGTCACTTGTTCTGTGCTCCACAGAGTGAGCTAGTTCCAACAGCTGGACAGCGCAAGAAGGCCAGCTTGGTCTCACTAGAAGAAACTGTCCTACAGTGGAAACTGCATGCCTTTTAAGGCAGTGATCTCCCCATCACATGAGGTGTGCAACAAGATGGGCAGCCCATTGTCAGGAGGGTTAGAGAGGGGATTTATAGGCTGGCCAGGAGAATGGACTGTGGTTCTTTGAGGTGCCTTAAAGAAGCTCACCAGCTACTCAGGAGGCTGAGGAAAGAGGATCACTTGAGCCCAGGAATTTGAGGCTGCAGTGAGCCTTGATCATGCCACTGCACTCCAGCCTGGGTGACAGAACAAGACCCTATCTTTAAAAAAAAAAAAAAAAAAAAAAAAGCTCAGAGTGAGTTTTTCACCTCCCTGAGCAAAGTGTCAAGGGAGCTCTGCGACCATGTCTAACATTGGTGAATAGAGGGGATGGTCAGGGATGACTTCCTGGAGGAGTTCAGAGAACTGACCTTATGGCCCCTCAATCTCCAACCTCTGGGTACATATCTTATTGACCCCTTTTTCTGGGGTCATCCAGCTGTTTCTGGACAAAACAAACAAAGCCTCAGCCCCTGCCTTGCTGCAGGATCCTAGATAATGCCCTGCTCCTCTCTGGGCATCAGGATGCCCTTCTGCTCAATGTTCTCAGCTGAAATTACCCATGCTTTTTCCTCCCGGGCAGGCCAAACTGCCAGTCATGCACTTGGGGGAGGGAGGCTGCTGGGTTTTTTAGGGGGACCCCGGTTGTATTCCAGTTTACAGCCCTTGGGACTTGGGCCCAATGCCCAGAGGAGATTCAGCAGAGGTGGCAGGGGTCCTGGAAGCAGGCCAGGGGCTCAGCCAGGCTCCCTGGATACCCCTCCCCAGCCCTCAGCGGCAGGAGGTCAGGAAGGAGACTGGATGTTATCCTGTCAGTGTCATTACCATGGTGATGGGGTATATATCTGAGCTCTCCCCAGGGCCCCTGAACCCCTCCTCAGGGACTTTGGGGAGGGGTCTTGGAGGGGGGTATTCTCTGATGAGGCAGAGTGTGGTGGGGCAAAGTGAGGCCACAAGACAGGTGAAGAGGCTGGACGCAGTGGCTTATGCCTGTAATCCCAACATTTTGGGAGACCGAGGCAGGTGAATCACCTGAAGTCTGGAGTTTGAGACCAGCCTGACCAACATAGTGAAACCCCGTCTCTACTAAAAATACAAAAATTAGCAGGGCATGGTGGCGCATGCCTATAATTCCAGCGACTCAGGAGGCTGAGGCAGGAGAATCGCTTGAACCTGGGAGGCGAAGGTTGCAGTGAGCTGAGATCGTGCCATTGCACTCCAGCCTGAGCGACAAGAGCGAGGCTCCCTCTAAAAAAAAAAAAAAGGAATTAGAAAGGAGAAGAAGAGAAGAAGACAGGAGAAGAAACTCCCTCCCCTACAGATGAGTTCATTTAGGGTGGGGCAGTGGGCAGCGCACAGGCCGGGGGTCAGGCGGGCCTGGTCTGAATTCCCGTGCTAAGTGATCTTGGGTAAGTGGCTCTACATCTCTGGGCCTGTGAGGATGTTGGTATGACGATTAAATGAGACGCCACTGGGATGGTGATGAGCTCATGACTGTATTTTCTCCTCACACGCACAGACATTTGTAGGCAGAAACTGAGCCAAATCGCAGAGCGCCGCAGATGGGCGCCCCCGACCTTCTCGCTGCTCCAAGCTCCCCACTCGATCTGCCGCGCCCTCCCTCCTCTCATAGCTCGACGTCCTCGCCCGCCCCCGCGCGGCCCTCCCAGGTACTGCAGCAGCCCCCGCCACTCCCGGAGACAGTGCCCCCCACACTCCTGCGTCCCCTGCTGCCTTGCAAAGATCGGGTGTGGAGTAATCTCCTGACCTCAATCCGGCAAGCCCTTGTCTCCAAACCTTCGAAGTCTTGGCTGTCCTTCTCGGAATCTAGCCTCAACTCCTGGGTATGGGTTCCAGATCCATCTTACTGATCCCAGGCTGGTGGTGGGCGCCGGAAGCAACCTTGGCTGGGGCGGCCAATGGCACTGCAGGCAGGAGGGGGCGGCACAGCACGGTCTCCACAGAGGTCAAATCATGATCTGGGCTGCTGGCGATGTCCAGGCACACACTCCACGCCCCCAAGTGCACACATCCACAAGCACCGCACTCCCATGGTGGACACAGCAACATCACTACCTAATCAGGCCCTGTCCCTCCCCTGTGCCCTGCGGACCCCGAGGAAAGCGATGCTTACTCTAAATTGCAAATAGAAAGCCTTTCCAGGGGCCGGGCGCGGTGGCTCACGCCTGTAATCCTGGCACTTTGGGAGGCCGAGGTGGGCGGATCATGAGATCAGGAGTTCCAGACCAGCCTGGCGAAACCCCTGTCTCTATTAAAAATACAAAAATTAGCCGGGTGCGGTGGTTGGCGCCTGTAATCCCAGCTACTCAGGAGGCTGAAGCGGGAGAATCGCTTGAACCCGGGAGGCGAGGCGGAGGCTGCAGTGAGCCGAGATCGTGCCACTGCACTCCAGCCTGGACGACAAAGTAAGACTCCATCTCAAGAAAGGAAAAGCCTTTCCAAGGCCCACAGCCCTGCATCCACCAGCCCTGCCCACCTCTTAAACCACCTCTTTCCCCATTCCCCCTGCCCATTATTTACTATTTTCCAGCAAAAATACACAGTGCTCACTCCACACTTCAGGTCCCATGCACTTACTGTTCCCTCTCCCTGAATCTCCACTCCTTACCCCAGATCCACCACTGGCTGCTTCCTTCCCTTCTTTTAGGCCTCAGTTCAAATACCACCTCCCCAAAGAGTCCTTTTAGACCACTGAAGCTAAGAGGCTCCCCACCCTCCATTCCTGAAAAACATGTTTCCTGCCTAATGTGTAATCTAATCATTAGGACAATGCACATCCAAAACAAAAAATGAGACCGAGTGCTGTGGCTCCCGCCCAATCCCTCACTTTAGGAGGCTGAAGCGGGAAGATCACCTGAGTCCAGAAGTTCGAGGCTACAGTGAGCGGTGATATAAAGACATTGAAACCCTTGTCCCTTGTGCACTGTTGGTAGGAATATAAAAGGGTTCAGCCAGTCTAGAAAATAGTATGGTGGTTCCTCAAACAATTAAATATAGAATTATATGATCCACCAATTCCCCATCTGGATATATTCCCAAAAGAATTGAAACAGGAACTCAAAGACATTCTTATATCCCTACATTCATAACAGCATCATTCACAACAGCCAAGCAGTGGCAGCAACCCAAGAACCCATCAGCAGGTCCATCGTGGCCTATCCACACAGTGGAGTACTACTCAGTCTTAAAAAGGAAAGAATTATGACATATACAATATGAGTGAGCCTCAAAGGCACTATGCTGATGAAATAAGCCAGTCACAGAAGGACAAATATGGTATGATTCCACTTATATGATGTACCTAGGGTAGTCAAATTCATAGAGACAGAAAGTAAAATGGGAGGCCAAGACAGGATAATTGCTTGAGGTCAGGAGTTCAAGACCAGCCTGGGCAACATAGCAAGACTCTGTCTCTAGAAAAAAAAATGAAAAAAAGCAGGGTGTGGTGGTGTGTGCCTGTAGTCCCAGCTACCAAGAGGCTGAGGCAGGAGGATCCCTTGAGCCCAGGAATTCAAGGCTGCAGTGAGCTATGATTGTGCCACTGCACTCCAGCCTGGGTGACAAAAGCGAGACCCAATCTGAAAAAAGAAAGTAAGGAAGGAAGGTAGGAAGAAAGGAAGGTAGGTGGTTGCAGGGATGGAGGGTGCTGGGAAAGGAGGTGGGGGGAGTTACTGTTTTAATGAGTTCAGAGTTTCAGTTTTGCAAGATGAATGACTTCCAAAGATGGATGGTGGTGATGGTTGCACAATAGTGTGAATGTATTTAATGTCACTGAACTGTACACTTAAAAATGGTTAAGATGATAAATTTCGTTATGTATACTTTACCGTAAATAAAAAGCATGTATCGAAACATTTCTTTGCTTTTTCAATCCTGCTTTATTCATTAAACTATGACCTCCATAAGAACAGGACCTGTATCTGCCTGGTGCACCTACTATGTGCTGCTCGTCACTGAAGACTTGGGGACCAAGACAGACAAGATGCCCACTCACCTGGAGCTCACAGCCTGGGGGGAGGGGAGAAAGATACTGAACAAACAAATAAACAAGAATATTATCACCTATTACCTGCTGTGCAGAAAATTAAAAAGTGAAATGTAACAGAGTGGCTGCATGAGGAGGGGTTTCAACTGGAGCAGTCAGGCATACCATCTCAGAGGAGGTGACATTTGTACAAAGACCCAAGGAACGATCAAGAGTCAGCCATCAAGCATCCAGGAGACACGAGCTGCACACCAAAGAAACAGCCAGTGCAAAGGCCCTGTGCCAGGCATGAGTGTGGCATGCTAGAGGAACAGCAGAGAGAAAAGAAGGGGACACGGAGGAGAGATGAAATAAGGAGGCCTCGGAGAGGGAGAGGGGACGGAAGGTGTCCTGCTCACAGAGGAGGGAGGCCTCACTGAATCACCAACCTCCTCCTCACAGCAGGGGAGGAGGGCTGCATGAACCGACACCTCTAGCGCCCAGCTCTGCACTAAATGCTTTTTAAAGATCAGCTCAGAGAATGCTCTCAACAGTCCTTGGGGCAGATGCAGTCATTAGCCACAATAAAAAGAAGGAAACAGGCTCAGAGAGCTCGGCTGAGCTGGTGGGTCTGAGACTACAGTCAAAGTCATAGAGTGGGAGGAGGGATCTAATGCCCCCCTGTGCTACCTTCAAGGACCCACTCTGGGGACGCTGTTTCCTCCCACCCAGCTGCCCTTCCACTCCCACTCCCACTCCCTCTGCCTCAAGGGAGAGGGCCTCGCACAGGAGGCCTGGCTGCTAACTGATCCCTGCCGAGGGCTTTCTGTTCCTCCTCTCACTGTCCCCTAAGAGCAAGCCAAGGAGAGAACCCACCACCTCTCCCTCACCTGGCTGGAGATGGGTACTGGGAGCGAGGAGACAGAAGCCCATCTCCAGTTCCGCAACACCGTTTCTGAGGCCCCTCTGCATGCCCTGCCCTTGGAAGGGGATGGACCACGGTCCTTGGATGGCAGCCTAGTGATCAGTGAAGATGCCCACCAAGGCCAGGGGCAACAGCATCTTGAAGTCTGAGAGAACTGATTTCCTCAGATGTTTTACACTGCTCCGGACCCTAAATAGCCTGTGGTACACCAGGGAGAAAGCCAGACTCCAGGGACAGCCAGACCTTCCACCATCTGGGAGGAATGTTATAGAAAGGAAAGCAGGTGGCCAGGAGTGGTGGCTCACGCCTGTAATCCCAGCACTTTGGGAGGCCGAGGCAGGCGGATCACGATGTCAGGAGATCGAGACCATCCTGGCTAACACGATGAAACTCCGTCTCTACTAAAAATACAAAAAATTAGCCGGGTGTGGTGGTGGGCGCCTGTAGTCCTGGCTACTCGGGAGGCTGAGGCAGGAGAATGGTGTGAACCCGGGAGGCGGAGCTTGCAGTGAGCCGAGATCGTGCCACTGCACTCCAGCCTGGGCGACAGAGCAAGACTCCGTCTCAAAAAAAAAGGAAAGCAGGCCTGCTTCCTGCCTGCACTCCTTCGCTCAGGCCATTCAGGGCCTCACCCACCACAGTGGCTCCACCCTAGCGGGAGTGCCCAGGGGTGGGGCAGCCCCAGGTCCCCAAGCTCGAAATTCCTCACCCTAAAATAGAGACTCTGCCACCCGGGCCAGTCACAACGTGGGACCCAGCACAAAATGAAAATGTGGAGCTTCTTGTCTAAAAAGCAGAAGGAAGATGCCTAACAATAAAGGCGCTAAAATATAAAACTGTGTCTATATATCTACACCTACAGATATATAAAGCTTTGCTTCTTTTCTGTTGGTCTGCCTCTTGATTTGTCATGAGTTTGTATTTGTTAAATATTATCTTAAGTAAAAAAACTGAAAAATCTAAATGACTAGCATGAATTTTACTATTCATCTTTATATTGTGCAATGTCAGTTTTAAATGCAAATATAAGGATGTTTAACTCATATGCAGAATCATCGAAATTGTATAATTTGTATTCTGTACCTTGTGCACACATGTGTATTTCATTCTTACCTCAAATGGTGGGAAAGGGTACAAAACTTACTCAACTGTTTTCATTTCTTTTCTTTTCTTGACTTATGCACATTCTCTCAACATGCTCTGCTTTTAGCTTACGATGTGTGAGGAGGGGCTGAAAGGAAAGAACTATAGGTTGCCTGATCTGTCCCTGTCCTAGCTCATCATGATCAGTGTCAGCGGTTGGCTTATCCAGCGAAATAACACGAGGAAGAAGGCTATGGCAGGTTTCCTGCGCCGTTCTTGTTTCTTTTCTTTCTTTTTTTTTTTTTTTTTAGACTGTAGTGGCACAAACTCAGCTCACTGTAACCTCCAACTCCCCAGTTCAAGCAATTCTCCTGCCTCAGCCTCCTGAGCAGCTGGGATTATAGGCTGCCTGCCACCATGCCCAGCTAATTTTTGTATTTTAGTAGAGATGGGGTTTCACCATGTTGGCCAGCTGGTCTCGAACTCCTGACCTCAGGCGATCCGCCTGCCTCGGCTCCCCAAAGTGCTGGGATTACAGGTGTGAGGCACCATGCCGGGCCCTGCTCACGTTTCCTAGCACACCATTGCCTTCTTCTTGCATCTGGCAAGCTCTGGTTGAAATGGACGGCGAGGTCCCTAAGGGCTGTCAGAGTTTCCCCTTACTCAGTTGTAGACATAGCATGCTTACCTTACACTCACTTTGAGTCTTGCTGAGCCCCTACATGTGGTGGGGTCATCAGAATCCTGTGCTCACAGGCATCACAAGCACTGCGTGCACACGAGAGCCCCAGCCGGCCCTCATGACACCCAGGTTTTACCCTCTCCTCTGTGCACCGCATGCTCCCCTGTCCCACTGGACCCCACCTACAAAACACAAGTTCAAAGATGAAATTATGAGACGTTTCAAGACAGCTACAGCAGAGCATTAAGCTAAGCAGGCCCTGGTGAGCATGGGGCCGTGTGTGACCCCACATCCATGAAGCTGCTCTGCCTCCATCCTTACCGCAAGCCAGATGGAAACTTCCAAGGAGGACTGTGGCTGGCTCAACTCAGGGCAGTGCCCCCGCCAACCCCCATCAGTGTCTTGAGTCCGAAGTGCAGTGACTGACCCAGCCTGGGTCACAAAGCCACCCATGGCCAGGTAGGAGGTGGAGGTGGGGCATCTGTGACTCACTTCACCCTTAGGGAACAAAGGCATGTCCTGAAGGGCTGGGGAAGTGCTGGACAGATGAGGACTCAAGCCACCACAGTCCCCTGCCCATGGGTGAGGGTCAGTGCAGGAGGGCAGTTCAGGCAGGGGAGAAGCCTTTATAACGAAGGGAGATGGGAAGCCTGAGGAGCCATAAGTGCTACAGCCTGGCTGCCCCCCACAGAGGAGCTGGGAGAGATGAGGGCATAGAGGTAGTGGGTCACATGGAGGCCCTGAGTGCCTTCCACTGGGACTTATCACACTCTGACCATACCACCCCTGTCTAGAAGCTTCTCTGCCACCCCATTGCTCTCAGGAAAAAACCCACAGCCTTATCCCTGAGGCCCAAGGCCTGGCCTCCTCTCCCCCTACCCCTGCTGCCACCTGCTCTGCTGCAGCCATAGCCCTGCTCGCCCTGGGTCATAGGCTCTTGGGCCTGTTCTTCCCTCTGCCTGTATCCCTCTTCCCACCATGCTGCTTCTTCGGACTATGCACACTCCCTCCGGGTCCTGGCGTGAGTATCACCTCCTTCAGGAAGCCTTCCCCAACCCGCCAGGCTGGGTCACAGGCCCTGTGCTTCTCCAACACCACTTCCTGGTGACTCATCTTCCCCTGCCCCCACCGCTGACAGAATTCCATGAGGGCAGAGACTGGCTCCTGTTCAGGGTAATAGCCCTGGACCCCAACACATAGTAGGTGCTCAATAACGTTGTTGACTGAACACTTGAGTTCACAGGCTGTGGGAGCCTGGACTTTGCATGAGCTACTGTCTTGTCTTACAGATCAGGCAGTTAGTCCATGGTAGAGGGACTGAGTGGCATGATGCACCCACCATGTTGCAGGCCTGATTGGCTCTTTGCATTCCTGACCTCACTTTTTTACTCCCATCCAGCCCAGGAGGGAGGTGTTTTTTTGTTTGTTTGTTTGTTTTAGATGGAGTTTCGCTCTTGTTGCCCAGGCTGGAGTGCAATGGCTTGATCTTGGCTCACCCCAACCTCCGCCTCCCAGGTTCAAGCAATTCTCCTGCCTCAGCCTCTCAAGTAGCTGGGATTACAGGCATGTTCCACCACACCTGGCTAATTTTGTATTTTTAGTAGAGAGGGGTTTTCTCCGTGTTGGTCAGGCTGGTCTCGAACTCCTGACCTCAGGTGATCCACCAATCTCGGCCTCCCAAAGTGCTGGGATTACAAGCATGAGCCACCACGCGTGGCCAAGGGAGGTGTTCTTATACCTGTTACACGGATGAGGAAACAGAGGGCAGCGAGTGGGTCACACTCTCTTTTTTTGCCCTCCTCTCCCCCACCACACACATCTAAACTGCAGCCAGGGTGACCAGCCCACTGGCCTCTCGGCCTGGAGTCCAGAGGTCCTCTTTTATTGGCCAGTCCAGGAGAGAGCTCTCTCACAGCTGGGACCTGTCCTATCCTTTCTCCCTCCTCTTCCTCCCCCTCCCCACTTCCTTCCTTCCTGCTCTAGGATATTCCCTTTGCAAGAAAGGTTCCAGGTTCCGGGGCAAAGCTCCCAGGTTCAGCTGCCCAGGCCGGGACACATGCTTCCTCCATCAACCAGCCCCCTTTGCCCTCCCCAGGGGGGCCGGATATCTGAGCCAGGCCCAGGGGACAGGGGAGCACTGCACAGGGGACAGCTCACGGTCTTCTTGTCCCTCTCTCTGCCTCCAGCCCTAGCTCAGACAGAGGACTCTGGAACTCATCCTGGTGCCCTGGGGTCAGGCACTAGACTTGGTAGGGGCTTTGTCACCCTGCCTATGAGATGGTCATCACTGACAGCCTCTGAGCAGGAGCCTTACCCCTATCAAACTGGTATATATCCTCTTGGATTGCATGTGCTGAATCACTTTGCACAGTACCTGGCACAAAGTGACTGCTCAGTTAACATTATTAACAGCTCCAATCATTGTTATTATTCTTTCCAATATCATCCTCATGTGACTCCATCTTCACAACTCTCCTGGGAAGTAGGTAGAGTTTTTATCTTCATTTTATAAATGAGAAAACTGAGGCTTACAAAGACAGAGGGGCCAGGCGCAGTGTCTCACATCTGTAATCTCAGCACTTTGGGAGGCCAGGGCGGGCAGATCACTTGAGGTCAGGAGTTCGAGACCAGCCTGGCCAACATGGGGAAACCAGTCTCTACTAAAAATACAAAAAGTAGCTGGGCATGATGGTGCATGCCTGTAATCCCAGCTACTTGGGAGACTGAGGCATAAGAATCCCTTGAATCCGGGAGGCAGAGGTTGCAGTGATCTGAGATTGTGACACTGCACTCCAGCCTGGGCAATAGAGTGGGACTCTGTCTTTAAAAAAAAGGAAGAAAGAAAGAAAGATGGAAGGGACTTGCTCAAACTCAAACCCAGGCCAGCCAGTGCTCTTTATCACCTTACTATCCTGACACCTTCCCTTCTATTTGCCCTAGAACAATTCTTAACTTGCTGGGTGTCTCAGTTTCCCCAGCCAGGCAATGGGGAGGATGGAGGAGGCATTTCTAAGGACCTTTAAGTCTGAGGGAACTTACTCACTAATCCATCGAGGTGGGGCTTGCTGAATGGGCACAAAATCACAGCTCTAACCCTGGAGGGTCCTACAGGCCAAGGTCATCTAAACTCAGGACAGACTGCAAGAGTCTAACCTGAGTCCCTTCTGCTCTAGCTCTATCCATTTCCCCCATACACAGAAGAGAGGAAGCCCCGTATTGTGGAGGGGGAAAGGGTGCCTCCCACCCTTCCAGGACTGCTGAAGACTGAGAAACAGGCCCAGGCAGGTGCAAAGAAGGCTAGGCACTGGTAGACGGGCAGAGGCAGAAACAGTCATCCAAGGGTAGGTCCATCAGCAAGAATCCCTCGAAGGGCTTAGGGCCAGATAGAACTGCCAGGCCTGGAAGGGAGGCCTCACCCTACTGCCCCCAACCCTGTATCGCCCCCTTCTACAAACAGCACAACAAATCACAGCTCAGATTGTAGACTTCCTGAGTTCAGATCCATCTGTGAGTCCTTCATCTGTGGACTCAGTGATCCACCCCACCACCATTCTGCTCCGCGGTCGCTCTCCCCAGGCCCTGGTTCCACACCTCCCTACCCAATGTTCTCCCTTCATCCAGACCCCAGGCTCTCTATCCAGACCCCACAGAGGGCCCTGGCTTGCCGTCACCCCATCGCCGCCAGCTTGAGGACAGGCCCAATAAAGGAGGACAGGGGAAGAGAGAGGGAACGAACGCACCACCCCGGGCCAGAGCGGCGTCCTCTCCCCATCAGCCTAGGAAGCTGCACTGCTCAGCAGCCACCAGAGGGCGCGCGCCCCTTCTCAGAGCCAAAGCCACGACGGCGGCGGTGGCGGACCCGGAGGGGTTTGCAGAAGATGCGGGGCAGGGGTGCGGTCACTCCGGGAGGAACCCCCCCGGAACGCAGCCACACCCTGGGCTCGGATTCAGTCCCTGTAAGAAGAGGGCCTTGGATGCCACCCCTCGACCCTCTCCCCAGCCGCGCCCCGCGCTTCGGTCTCCTGCTGACTACTCGTGCTCTCCCCCTCCTGGCCGCTGTGAGCACTGCGGCCCGGCGGAGCTTGGACTTGGAGGGTGGAAGGTGGGCAAGGGGGCGAACGGGGATTTACCTGGAAATAATGTGGCAAGGGGCTGCGTGGTGGGAATATACTGGGCAGAACGAGGTTGTAGTGGTTAGCACTAGGTGAACAGAAGTATGAAGAGGTACTGGGAACTACAGTGGATGTGCAGGGTACTGGGCCGATTAATAGGAGGGCACGGAGGGGCCAGTGGGCAGGTACTGGGGACAGTGGTGGTCCCTGGGGGCTATTTAAGTGGTACCAAGCCTAAACTGGAAAGAAGGCGCTGGGTGGTTTCCTGGTGGTAATGGGGGCCCTGAGTGCACATCGGAAGTACCACTGCATAGGCACTGGGGGTACTGCATAACAACTGGAGACATTGTGTGCTGGGAAGTACTGGAAGGCAGTGGGAAGATAGCGAGTGCAAGGAGCACTGAGTGGGAACCAGGGGTGGGAGGGTCACGGAACGCGCAGTGGGAAGTACTGAGTGAGTCTGGGGATATGGCACAACTGAGAGGGTGAGGGGGTATTGGAAGGGTTCGTGGAAGGTACTGGGCATTATCTATGAGAAGTGGGGACATGGGTGGACATCGGGTGGGTCATGGAAGTCACTGGGGTCACACTGAAACCCTGGAACAGTATGGCACTTCCCTGGCTGTGCCTCAGTGCCTCTCCACAACAGCGCCATTTTCACAGCCAGGACTTAGATCAGAAATGTCCCTTCGCCAGTGGGGTCTCCTGCCCTGACCAGAACCTATTCCTGCTTTCCTGGCCGGTGTGGAGGGTGCTGCTCATAGACAGAGAACAACCTCTATTATCTACCTCCCCGAGAAGAGGGGGGAAGTAAAGGCAGGTCAGCCCCTTATCCCTAGAAAAATAAGGAGCCCCCTGCTCAGCTCCTCCCATCAGGCTTCGGCCTCCTGGCCCAGCTTGCTGGCTGCTGGGCCGGGAGGGGCTGCCAGGCTCGGCCTCCTGCCCACTGCGGGGCGCCGGGGGAGGGCGGCGCGAGGCTCGAGATGCCGCGTTGCCATGGAGACGCTGCCGCATCCTGACTGCTCCTGGCAACGGGGTCCCGCAGCCAGGCAGGCGCTCGGCGGGGACCCCAGGGAGCGGGCGCGCCAGGCTGCCCACGGCGCCGCCAGACCCCTGGGACATGGATATGGCTCCCCCACCCACAGGCGCCCCTCACTCACACTCCCAGGGGCACACGATGTACATACGCGCCCCAGCTGCAGCAGCCCAGGCGGAACTGCAGCCCAAGCCCTCCCTGCAGCCCCCACTCATTAATTCAGCAAACATTTGCCGACGGTCTCAGTGCCAGGCGCGAGCTGGCCACTGCGGTTGTGGCAGCGACAAGTCACACGGGGACGCCGCATTGCCCCCCTTCCCCCCCATCTCACAGCCCGCAGGGGAGGCAGACACAGAAACAGTGTGATCAATACTGTGACCCCAACAACAGCCACCCGCTGACTGTGTGCTCAGCCCTCCTCATGCAGGGTCTTGCCTAAACTGTAAAACCCTTGGGAAGCACTGTGAGAACTCCTTTCCACAGATGGGGAAACTGAGGCACAGGGGAGCTCATCTATTCACCAGAGGCCATGTAGTTAGGGTGAGGCAGAGCTGGACTTCCCACTTGGATCTTGGTGACTTCCCCACATTACCCCTGCCGGAGAATTTCCCAAGCACAGATGAGGGAGGACCCGACTCAACTGGGGAGGCAGCAGAGAGAATTTTAGACTCAAGCTTGGGTCTTGGGAGAAAACGCAAGTCGGCCAGGCATAGCAAGAGGCAGGAACACTAGGCTGAAAGAACAGCTGGTGCAAAGACCTGGAGAATGTAGACTGGCAAGCTGGGTGTGACAGCAAGGGCAGAAAATGTGGTTAGGAAGCTGCTTGGAGGCCAATCCTGGAGGCTCGCTGTGCCAGGTCGAGGGGACTGGCCTCCATTCCGAGAGGAGTAGGGAAGGTGTGAGCAAGGGAGGGCATGCCTGACTGTTGCTCTGGCAACCCTGAGGGTGAGGGCTGGTCCAGGACGAGTGAAGCTGGAGCTGGGAGACTAGAGCACAGGCCATGGTCATCATCCCAGCAAGCGACAAGTGGGCCCACTCGGCTTCAGTCCAAAGTGGAAGCAGGACACGGCCTTCTTGTCTTCCCCGGCAAAGATCTTCTGCCTGATTGGGAATCCAGGGAATGACCCCAGAGCTAGATGCCTGACAAGGTGGGCACCCCAGGGGGAGCCAGGGCTTAAAGACAGTGAGCACAGTGAATGGAAACATGCTTCAGAGTGACGTGAGGAACAACTGAGCTAGACTCCTGGAAGGACTTCCCAGGAGGAATGAGTGTGAGGTTCTGAGGCAGGCCAGGAGATGCTTGAGAAGAAAAGAAAGAGCCCCACACACCTCACACATCTGGACACGGGAACAGACAAGATGTTTCTTCCAGACCCTCCCCAGGGTTATTCCTCCCTGGCCCCGCCCAGCAGAGCCTGTTCAGGTACCCCACTGAGGAGGCACAGCATCCGGCCCCTAACCTCGCCCCGCACCCAACAAGGTTAGCCTAATTTTTTCCCTTCCGTGGATTCAGGTCATTGCTCTCTGTCCTCTCTCTGAGGCGCTGCAGAATGTGACTAATTCCCTCCCTTCATTTATGGGTCCTGTTACCTGGAAGGTATTTATAGCGCAACAGCCTCCCTCTCTCCCCAGCGACTCCGCTGCTCTCCCCCCAGGCCATCTCTCCCCACTCGGCCAACCTTTGCCTCTCCTCTCTGCTGCCCACCTCCCCAGCCGGGCCTCCTGTCCTGCCATCCCCCGGCAGGAAAGGGGGCTGGCTCTGCTGGGAGGGGTCTGACCAGTAGCCTTTCTGAGTGGAGTGCTATCTGCAGGGGAGATGCCCCTCTCCTCTTGGACACCCTAAAAAAGGCAATCTAGGGCCAAGCTAGAGGAGGATGACAATTGGTTGACCCCTCTGTGACCTCAACAAGCAGTCTGGTACTTCAACTAATAATAGGCAACAATTATTCAGTGCTCAGCATGGGCAACACAGGGGATACCAGAGTCTATGCATAACATTTCTTTACTTAGATAGGCATGGTGGTGCACACCTGTAGTCCTAGCTAGTCAAGAGGCTGAGGGGGGAGGATTGTTTGAGCCCAAGTTTGAGGCTACAGTGAGCTATGATTGTGCCACTGCACTCCAGCCTGGGCAACAGAGCAAGACCTTGTCTTAAGAAAAAACAAATGAAGGACTGGGCGTGGTGGCTCATGCCTGTAATCCCAGCACTTTGGGAGGCCAAGGCGGGTGGATCACCTGAGGTCAGGAGTTCAAGACCAGCCCGACCAAACATGGTGAAACCCTGCCTCTACTAAAAATCCAAAAATTAGCTGGGCATGGTGGTGCACACCTATAGTCCTAGCTACTCGGGAGGGTGAGGCAGGAGACTCACTTGAACCCAGGAGGCGGAGGTTATGGTGAGCCAAGATTGTGCCACTGCACTCCAGCCTGGTGACAGAGCGAGACTCCATCTCAAAAAAAAAAAAAAAAGAAAGAAAGAAAAATTATTGAATGCTTACTATGTGTCAAGCATTATTATTATCCTTCATTTGCAGATATGGAAACAGAGGCTCAGAAAGGCTAAATGACCCTCCTCAGGTCCTCATGGTTGGGATGAGGTACTCCTGGACAGCTGCCTTCCAGAGCTCTGCCTGGTATTGGAAACTCACCTTAAAAGGCAGGCAGGGTGAGGGCTGCAGACAGCCAGGGGTTCCTGACCAAAACATATCTCACAAAGTCAACAGTGTCCCCACTGGTCCTAAGCCATGGATGATCTCCCTGAGCACTGTCAGGAAACGGCACCAGATGGAGGCCACTAGGCTACAGAACACTGCCTGTCGCACACACATCTCTTCCTCCAAGCAATGGTCATACAAGAGCAGAGGTTAGAGGGTGCTGATCTAGCCAAGTACAGGGAATAAGGGAATCAGGTGTCCATGGAGGATGAAGGGGAACTACAGCAGAAAGGACAGAAAGAAGACCCCATGAGGGACTTATAGGCATATAAGGCTGAGGCAGGGACCGGCTGCTCTTTCACATCCCCGCTTCACAACTGTGCAAAGCCCCTTTTGCAGCCAGAAGCATGGAAACCCTGACAGGTGAACAGACTGATTCAGCTTTGTCCAGATCCTCTGGCCAGAAATTCTACAACACTGATTAAACGATTTCTGGGAGACGGGAAAGAATAGAGGAGAAGGCTGAGTTCAAATCCCAACCTTGTGCTCACAAGCATAGTGACATTGAGCAAGTGACTTCGCCTCTCTGTGACTTGATTTTCCCATCTGTAAAATGGGCTGACATCACATCTTACTCACAAGTGGTCGTGAGGACTCAATGATGTGGATCAGGCAAAAAAACTGAGCACCAGGCCTGGCACGCAGCAGGGACTCCAAGATGCTGACGGGCAATGCTGTGGTTTGTATTTGCCCCTGAGTCTTTCTTCTCTCACAGATCTTCCCTGAGACGAGGGCATCTTGAGGATAAGGGCTGTATTTCCCTTTTATTTATTTGTGTATTTATTTTTATTATCCTAACCACTAGACCACCAGGGAAGGGCTACATTTCCTCCATCAGCCTAACATTGACCTTGGGAGCAGGAGATCCCCGGGGCAGGCTGCTCTTGGGAATGAGCATTCATTGCTGTTTTCGTTATTTTCATTGTCATCAGTATATCATTCTCTATTGGCTGTAGCACCATCAGCACACACCCAACAGGCTTGTGGGTTGTTTGGGAGAGCCATTGCTCCTCATATTGCCGCAAAGGCAGACCACAAGCCCTATGCAGGGTGCACCCTGGATCTAGCAGCTCTCATTATACCTCATTTGCCACTACCCTCCTCCATAGGGTGCCAGGAGCCTGCCTGGAAGAAGAAAGCCACTGAGTCATTCTGATTCCTGCTCAAGGAGCCAGAATCAGCAGCAGAGCCAGCCAGCCCATCCAAGGGAGGATCAGGGGCAGAGCTAGAATCCTGGGACTCTCCTGGCAGCACAACCCAGGGGCTGAGCATGGTGGCACCAGGAGCCAGATTTGGGAGAGGAAGTGGAGGTAGGAAATGCAGGGCTCCAGTGGCTGGACCCTGACAGAACAAGAAGGGGCAATGGCAGGCATCTGTGAGCACACCTGTGGGTCACCCCGGGAACACACCTGTGGATCTGGCACCAGGCAAAGTCTCCACCACCCTGGGAGACAGAGAGATCAACCCAATTGCAGGTAAAGGCTACAGACTCGGAGAGGTTCCATCAGCTACCAGAGGTCACACAGCACCTGGTAAGAAGGTTCAGGCAATGCCTGCTCAGATGCCTACAATCCCTGATCCTCATGTCCTGAGTGCATGGCCAGGCCCAGGGCTGGGGTAGGGGGAATAGAAGCAGTCAGCAACCCTGTCCATACTGGCAGATGGAGGGTGGGACCAGGCATCACAGGAGATTGAGGACCGAAGGTCAGGGAGTAGGGCAGGAGAAATGAGGCATTCTGGGCAGTGGGCTACAACCTGGGCCTAAACATCGAAGGCCTTTGTCCTCAGCCTGGCTCACCCCAAGCTTATCATGTGACCTTGGGCAAGCCCTGGCCTTTTTCTGAGCCTCCGTTTCCCCAGTTACCCTATGAAAACTCTGAGCTCCAACACTCTCCCTATCAGTTCCGAGTCAGGCCTCCCCAGGCATGCCAGCAGGGCTGACAGGCTTGAGGGGCCAGAGAGGGGCCTGTGCCCAGGCGGCCGTCCTCTCCCCACCCATGGGCACACAGGGTCTTCACTGAAGAAGCACGGTGTATACAAATAATTAAACGGAAGAATTGGAGTGATTAGGGCAGATGATTATTGTCAAATTATGATTTATCTTGTAGTGGAATTAGTATTCCCCCAAAGGGCCCGGCGTGGCGCGGCGCCCGCCACGGCCCGTGATTAATCGCCGTCTCCAGAAGGTCACCTCCAGCCACTGCAGATTAACTCAGTGGGGAAACTTCTTTCCGTAATTCAAGCTGTTGTTCCCACAACCTGTCATCCGCCGCAGAAAAGGACGATTTCGTCAGGGAGCCCAGGGCCGGGGCCAGCCAGCTCCTGGGCCCCTCCTGGCTGCAGACATGATATATGGTGCGTCCCGACACTGGGGGCAGCATCCGCCCGTGTGGTGGGCAGCAGGAGGCAGGAGCAGGGAGAATGTGGGGGAAACGAGGCGCCGCCAAGCAGAAGTAGGCTGTGAGTGGAGAGAGAGCGCGCGGGCGGTGGCAATTAGGAAGAAAATTGGATTTTTCAGCGTCCAGAGGCAGCTGGGATCTGCGGTGTGCGGTGCAGCCAATCCTCCCTTTCCAACACACACAGGCACCCAGCTCCAGACAGGCAGGGACTCCCCAGGAGAGACGGAGAACGGGGGAGGCCATGGGCCTCCTTCAGGAAGATAGGAAATGTAGAACCAGACCAGGGCAGAGATTTCAGCCCCCAGCTCTGTGACCTGCACCACCCCTAGGTCTCCCCTTCAGTGCTACCTGGAGCATGGAATGCGAGCTGGGGGAGAATCCACTTACGAAGGCCCCTGCCAATCCAGCAAGAAGAACGTGGTGAGGACTGAGGCTGGGCCCAGCAGAACCTCCCACCAGCGGCAAGAAGGGGCCCCTGGGCAAAGGCAGCTTTCCTGACCTTGGAGCCAGAACCAAGATCCCATTCCCCCAGTGGGAGACACTGCCCAAGCCACATGCCCAGGTCAACTGGAGCTGCTAATCATGGCCACCTCTGTCTGGCAGCCCAGGCCAGGTCTGGGAGGAAGCATGGAATCCCTGGCCTGTCTCCCTGCGCGTGGAGAACAGTGGATACAAAGTCCCCAAACCCTGCCTCCTCACTCTGGCCTCACTCCCCAACCTCTAGTTCCTGGATGCTGGGAGCAGGGTAGTAAAAGGCATAAGTGCCTCCCCTTCCAGTCTCTAATTTACCTTCCAGCCAACCCTGCAGGGAGGATGGTTTGTGCCCACACCACACAAGTGAGGAGGCTGAAGGAAGGTGACTTCCTGCCCTGAAGCTGCCCTGGCTCTCCAGCACCCTCAGGATTACTTTCAAGATCTTTCGAGGCCCTGCCCTTGCTGCCTGCATGGTCCGCAGCACTTTACAGCCCAACCCCCTGCCCTTCTCCCCACCTCCAGAAACACTCACTGTGCACTATTCTTTCAGGCCTCTGGGCTTCAAACATTCCTGAAATGTACTTCCCGTCCCCAGCCCTCAACCGGCAAACTTCCATTTATCTTGCTCTATCCAGCTCACTTGTCTCTTCAGAAAGAAAGGGTGCTCCCGGGCCCACTAGAAGCCTCGCCCTTGTGAGCACAGATCACCACCCCGTGCGGAAAGCACACTACACTGGCCTCTCCCAGCAGACAAGGCACTCCTACATATATCTGTGGCCTCCTACACCTGTCTCCCCAGAGCAGGGCAGACTAACCCAACCCAAGTTGGTACTCAAGAAACCATTTGGGTATTTTGTTTCGTTTTGTTTTGTTTTTGAAACAGGGTCTCACTCAGTTGCCCTGGCTGGAGTGCAGTGGCACAATCCTAGCTCACTGCAGCCTCTATCTCCTAGGCTTAATCTATCCTCCCACCTTGGCCTCCTAAAGTGCTAAGACAACGGACATGAGTCACCATGCTCAGCCTCAAGAAAGCATTTGTAAGACACCAGGGGCTGGTGAGGGACCTGCACTCCTCCACTCTCCTCAGCCCACAACCCCGACTTGTCGACTTGTCAGGCCCCAGAACTAGGGTATGCTGGGGAGAGGACAGAGGTGAGAGTCCTTGCTGGCTGCTGTCCTCAAGGTCTGGAGGCCTCCTTTTAGTTAAGAACAGAAGCATATATTATGTATACGTTGGTTTGCTCAGAACATTCTAGGGTTGGAGATATTTAGAGTTGTGAAGACCCAGCACTGTTTGGAAGAGAAAATCTCTTTCTCTCCCTCTTAAGGGTGGGGATGGGGGAACAACTCTTTCCAAAATCATTGGGACTAACACTGGCATTTTATTTGGGGGAAGAAGGGGGCTTTCCATTCCCTTCAGGGACTGCCTGGCAGACACTACCCCCCTTGAGTCTTTGGTTGATGGTGATAAAAACACCCATCCACACTACATCTGATGCTCAAAACACCCTTTGCTGTGTTCTCACTGACTCTTAAGGGACAAGCTGAAGAAGCTTGTGAACCCCCTTTTACAGATGCAGGCGAAGACCAGGGTTGGGGTGGTGGTGGCAGGTGATTTGCCCAATTGCTGTAAGCAGTGGAGATGGCTGTGAGTGTGAGGAGGATGATTCTAGACCCACTGCCCACCCAGCCCACTCTGTGGCTCCACTAGCTTCTCACAGAGGCAGCTCTAAACCCTTTACCCCCATCCTAGAGCCCAGGAGGGGTGGGAGAACGGCAGATGGCTTGGCTAGGGGCCCTCCCAGGAGATAACCTGCTTCATGCAATCTATGGGCCTGATTCCAATCCCAGCCATGCCCCTCACTATCCTGGACCTTGAGGTCACTTTCCCTCTCTGTGCCTCTGTTTCTTTGTCTGTAAAAACATGAATGGAGACTGGGGCCTGACCTGCAATTAGGAAGTGCTCAAGAAATTTGAGTTGTGCTTGTTTTGGGTGGTTTTATCACCTTCATCACCTCACTATCCCTTGTGGAAGAGTGGGGGAAGCTAATAGCTTCCCCATTTCCCAGCAGAGGAAACTGAGTCAGGGCATAGCCTCTAGCGGACAGAGGACATCACCAGATAAAGGATCCTGAAGGCCAGCCATGATTCTGCCCGCCCCCTCTCAAGTCCCTCCATTGCTCCTAACCCTTGGAAGACAACACAGTCTCCCAGCCAGAAGAATCCCACCAGTTGGGTTCTTCCCTATTCCTAGGGTGCTTTGCTGAGTCCTGCCTCCCGGCCTGTACCCAAGCTGGTCCCTCCACCTAGAATCTCCACCTAAATGCCGCTCCCTCCACGAAACTACCCCCAAGGGACCCTGTGCCCGGCTGAACCGCGCAGCCCAGCCACTGACCACCTGATCACCCCAGGCAACCCTCTGAACCCCGCACGGGTTGGGCAAGGACTTCCCAGTCTGACCCTAGATGCTTGAGCGGGACCCCTGGTGGGTGCCCCAACCCCGGGGGAGCGCAGCCCGCTCCCCAACCCCACTCCCTCCAGAGCCGCGGCCCGGGCTTTGATCCGGCTGCCTCTGTGCCCCGAACCTGATTGGCATCGAATTACGCCGCGCGGCGGAGGCAGATAATGGCGGGAGGCGCGGCAGACATGAAAGTGGGGGCGCAGCGGCAGTCCGGGCCGTTGTTAATGACCCAATAAAAAGGAAGAGGGGGGAGAAATAACCCTCCCTTCCCTCCCCGCCCCCAGACCGCGACCGGTGCACACAAAGCCGCCGCCGACTCGGAAATTACGGAGGCTCAGCCCAGAGCAGCGTGACCGGGGGTTGGGGGCTGCGCTCACCTGGCGGAGCGCGGGAGGGCGGGCGGCAGCCACGGGGACACTCGCGGAGGCACAGACACAGCCACACTGACAGGCGCATACACTGAGCCTGTCTTTAATAGTCTATTTTCATCATTTTTTTGCGTTGTGTATTTTTTAAGTATACGAAAATATTTTATTTCCTAATTACTGAGATTTGTTGGAGTCCGCTTAAGTTCTGTGCCGACACTAGTCCAGATCCTGAAACAGTCACACAGACAGCACCATTTAGTCATGCACACGGTGTGTCGCATACACACAGAACAGTTACAGTCTCACACACAGTCACACACGGATACAGAGACACAGTCACAGCATCACACACTGTGGCACCTAGAGTCTCTTTCGGAAACAGGCACGGAGCCTCATGCACACGCACACATACCCAACAGGGCCGCAGAGATGCTCACACAGAAACACACCCAGAAGCAGGACAGACACAGACATGTCAAAGACACACACAGAGAGAGACAAATAGAGAGGAAGCTCCCAGGAACATACACACATCACACAAGCTGTACAGAGAGGGACACAGAATGATGCAGGCAGAGCTACAAACACAAACATGCAACAATATAGAGAGCAGCACAAACCTATGACGTCCCAAAGATACCCATGCACACAAACACCCATGCATGCTGGGACACACACACATCCAAGCACAAATCCCCTCCCCACTAGCATCTCTGGGACACACCCTATATACCCTCTCAGCCACCCATTTCACACCCACACTGACACATGTTCAAGTGTATTCGAGCTAGAGCCCACGACTGGGTTGACCCACAGCAGAGATGGGGTGGTGTGGCTGGAATACAGACCCCAGAGGATCCATCTACCTACCCAGGACATGACAGTGGGAAGGGGTGTGAGTGGTGCTGCCTCAAATCCATGAGGCTGGGGCAGATGGCTTAAACTGTCAGAATTTCAGTTTTATTCGTCTATAGAATGGGGTTCAGCTCCTCCCCTACGGGACTGTCTGCGACTCAATAAGCAAGCACTAAATGTTAGCTGCCATTATCATGTGGATTCCCTTGGGGGCAGCCCAGACCCTCTCCACTGCGCGCACACACACACACACACACACACACACACACACACCCCTGGGCTCCCAATCAAACTCTGCTGCTAAGGAGGTCCCTCTTTTTTTTGTTTTTTTGAGACAGGGTCACCCAAGCTGGAATGCAGTGATGCAATCACAGCTCACTGCAGCTTCAACTTTCCAGGTTCAAGTGATCCCCCAACCTTAGCCTCCCAAGTAGTTGGGATTACAGGTGGGTGCCACCATACTGGCTAATTTTTTTTAACTTATTTGATTTTTTTTTTTTATTTGAAGCAGGGTCTCACTCTATCACCCACGCTGGAGTGCAGTGGTGTGATCTCAGCTCACTGCAGCCTCCACCTCCTGGGATCAAGCAATCCTCCCACCTCAGCCTCCCAAGTAGCTAGGACCACAGACATGCACCACCACGCCCCGGTTATTTTTTTGTATTTTTAGTAGAGATAAGGTCTCACCATGTTGTGCAGGCTGGTCTCAAACTTCTGAGCTCAAGCGATCTGTCCAATCTCCCAAAGTGCTGAGATTACAGGTGTGAGCCACCACACTCTGCTAATTTTTTAATTTTAGAGATGGGGTTTCACCATGTTGCCCAGGCTGGTCTTGAACTCCTGGGCTCAAGTGATCCTACAACCTAAGCCTCCCAAGTAGCCAGGACTACAGATATGCAACACCCCACCCAGCTTATTTTTTAAATGTTTTTGTAGAGATGGGATTTCCCCATGTTGCCCAGGCTGGCCTCCAAAGTACTGGGATTATAGGCATGAGCCATCATGCCCAACCCCTCTTAAATCTAATCTGAGTTCCTCATGCTGTAATCTAAACCCAACTCTGGGTTGGGTGCAGTGGTTCACGCCTGTAACCCCAGCACTTTGGGAGGCCAAGACAGGTGGATCCAACATGGCCAACATGGTGAAACCCCATCTCTATTAAAAATACAAAATTAGCACGGTGTAGTAGCGCATGCCTGTCATCCCAGCTATTTGGGAGGCTGAGGCAGGAGAATCACTTGAACCTGGGAGGCAGAGGTTGCAGTGAGCCGAGATTGTACCATTGCACTCCAGCCTGGGCAACAAGAGTGAAACTCCATCTCAAAAACCAAACCAAACCAAACAAAACAAAACAAAACAAACAAAAAAAACAACTCTGGGAACAGGGACATCTAGCCTTTCCTGCTCCAAAAAGCAGCCCCATGTGCAGCAGGGGTCCTGAGGGCAGATGGGACTCCTGTGGGATCAGTCTCTAGGGCTTGGCCTCTCTGGGCCTTGGTTGTCTTCACCATCAAATGGGTTAACAGCATCAGCATCCAACACAAGATGCTTCTGGGAGGATGAAATAGCTCTTAGGCTGAGTTCATGGGCCATGGCTAGAGTTGATGGTCCATGTTAGGGTCAGAAGTGAGGGGTCAGGATGCACACACCCCTCCCACTAGGACAAAAGTCCTCACTGTCACTCCTTCTTAGGTGGATAAGGGGACTTTATGAGCCAAACCTCAGAGTCTAATTAATGCAGTTAATCACAGGCCCAGCCACACTAGCCATGGGGACAGCTGGGATGGAGGGTCACAGCTCAGTTACCCAAAATGATGGAGGGGCAGGAAACAAGGTTATTGGTGGCCTTCTCCTCCCCCATGGCCCTGAATGGAGGCTTTCCTATGCCCTGCTAATCAGTGCCCATCCTGCAGCCCCAGCTCACTGGGCAAGTCGCTTCTCGTGTCCAAATCCAGCTTCTCCTGCTGCAGCTCAGGAAGCACGTGGGATCTGCAGTCAGGGTCCTGGCTGTCTCTAATCAGGCAGGTTAGTTAGATTGGTCTCCCAATGGCTGGGCTGAGTAACACTGAGTTTGATGGCGATGGTGGGGTGGGTGGATTGAGGCATAACTTCTTGGAGTCCGGTGTCTAGCCCAGGAGAAAGGCAAGAATGAAGACAGGAGCTGGTGGCAAGGAAGAAAATGCCCCCTTCTCCCTCAAAGGGGCCTGTGCATGTGATGCTTTATGGGGGGTAGGGGGGCGGAGGGGGTGGTCGAAGACTGGCCAGGGCTGCAGCAGGAAGGGGCAGCCCACGCGGGCAGGGGAGCTGCCATGTTATAAATCACCCTCGACTCAATTAGAGCCTGTGAAAGGTTGTGCACACCCAGCAGAAAGCTCCGCTCTTGGCGGGCAGCCAGCAATCTGAGGGGGGTGGGGGCGAGAGCTTGTGTGTACCTACGTGTGTGTATGTGTGTGCCTGTGTCTTACTGTGCAGATGTGCTTGTGTGCCCTTGTGTTTCTGTGCCTGTGTGTACCTGTCTGTGCCTGACCCATGTGTGCCTGTGGTGGGGGGAGAGTATACATGCCTGTGGACTCTTGCATATACAATATGCCCCAACGTCTTTGTGTTTGTCACCAGGTGCATCTGTATGCACCTGTTCATGCCTATTTGTGCTGTGTGTGCACTTGTGTGTGTGTTGGATGGGTGGCTGTCCTCATGCCCATGTGCACTCGAGTGTGAGTGTGTGTGTGATTGTGTCTCTCCATCACTTTGCCTCTGTATGCCTCCTTGCCTGTGTGCACCCAGGTGAGAGTGCATGCTGGTGATGAGTTGAGCTGGGCTGGATGTGTGGGTGGGAATGGAAGGGTGTTCTTATGGTAGGGGAGAGTTACGTGTATTTAGGGAGAGGCAGAAACAGAAAAAGAGACATGGATCGATGGAATTATGGGCAGGCAGAGAGAGAGTGAGAGCCAGAGGAACTTAGTAGAGAGAGACATGACCGGTAAGGGAACTAAGCTTTGAGGAGCATGAGGGGCTTGGCAGTGTGGAAGACCTGCCAAGGCCAACCACCTCCACCACTGAGTCAAGAGGCTGGACTGGCTGGGTGCGGTGGCTCACACATGTAATCTCAGCACTTTTGGAGGCTAAGGTGAGAAGATTACCCGAGGTCAGGAGTTCCAGACCTGCCTGGGCAACATAGGGAGACCCAGTCTCTACAAAAAAATGTAAACATTAGCCAGGCATGGTGACATGTGCCTGTAGTCCCAGCTACTTGGGAGGCTGATGTGGGAGGATTGCTGAGCCTAGGAGGCTAAGGCTGCAGTGAGCAGAGATCACACCACAGCACTGCAGCCTGGGTGACAGAACGAGACCCTGTCTCAAAAAAAAAAAAAAAAAGCTGGACCCTAGCCATGCCATGGAAACACTGTCCTAGCGTGGCCAAGGAGCAACCTTAGAGGTCATCTCTCCTTCCCTGATGATGGGCAGTGATAAGCATCGACATCTCAATTATCTCACAGAACGCTCACAGGCACACTGTGAACCATGCACTATTATAATGTCCACTTCGTAGATACCAAAACTGAGGCTCATTGACTTGCTCTCAACAAGTAAAGTAGAGCCAGGGTCTGAACCTGGGTTTGTCTAATTGCAAAGGTCTTGCCACATTCTTTACTGTTTCCCCAAGTTTCCCAGTGGGTCACACTTGAAGGGGGTGGGAGGAGAGTCCGTGTGAGTATGTGTAGGTGGGTGGGTATGCCTCCCCATCTGCCTGGGCACTCTTTGAACCCCAGGCTGCTGTGCCCCTAGGGCCAGCACACAGTAGATGCCAAAGAAATATCTAAGTAGGGAACCAAGAGTAGCTGCCAGAAGGGAGCTTGGGGTGGGGAGAGGAGTCTGTGAACCATCCCAAGGATACTGGCCACCTCTGCCCCCCTCCCAGGTAGGAGGTGCTGTCCTGAGTCCCAGAAAACTGTGGAATAGGAGCTGAGATTTTCCCAGAGCTAAGCTGGGCTCTGCCTCATCTTCATTCATACCCAGAGCTGAACCACCTGGATGTATCTCTAGACCAGCATCATGTCTCACCTATCCCTCCTCTACCCAAGCCACAGTGACATCCAGACCCTGTCATGCCCCCAGGAACACTTGGGGCCCTGAATCAGGATCCGCATGGGAGAGGCCTGCATAGGCACCATTAGCCAGGAGCCAATTTGGAGCCCTGGACTTAGTTTCCCCCATCTATAATGGCATTTTTTGAGGAGGACTAGGAGGGCTCTAAATCACTCAGTCCTGGGCCTCCTTGCTCCCTGGAGAAACCCACCCCAGAAATTGCCCCAGGTCTCAGATCCAGCAAGGTTGGATAGGGTGAGGAACGCAAACCCAGAATGGGCTTCGTTCTCCCTCTTGCCCCAGACACCCAGGCCCCACAAAGGTTCCTCTTCCCCAGGCTCTTGGGAGACTCTTTCCCTGAACCACCATCCCGTCAGTGGCCTCGTTCTGCTCTCATTTACTGACCAGGTGCCAGGGGTGGGAGGGGCATGGGCCTTCCCTAGGGCAACCTCCAGGAGGAAACCTAGCTTTGTGCTGAACCTTCACCCTGCCTTTTCTGCAGGCCCCACATCTGGAACCATTTCAGGAAGAAGCATAGGGCTGAGCTGCCCCTCCTTTGAAGATGTGGCTATGGGGAAGGGTCATGCCCTTTGGGAGGTTGGGGGTCACAATGCATGGATGGCACCCCTCTTGAGGCTAGGAAAAGCGAGGAGAGGGAGCAACAGGAATGGGCAGTGCTGGTGGAGGCTGGGCAGGTTGGAGTTGAGGTATTCATATTTTGGGGGTTTTTTTGTTTTGTTTTGTTTTTTTGAGACGGAGTCTTGCTCTGTCACCCAGGCTGGAGTGCAGTGGTGCCATCTCAGCTCACTGCAAGCTCCACCTCCCAGGTTCATGCCGTTCTCCTGCCTCAGCCTCCCGAGTAGCTGCGACTACAGCCGCCCACCACCACACCTGGCTAATTTTTTTGTATTTTTAGTAGAGACGGGGTTTCACCATGTTAGCCAGGATGGTCTCGATCTCCTGACCTCATGATCCACCCTCCTCGGCCTCCCAAAGTGCTGGGATTACAGGCGTGAGCCACCATGTCCGGCCTGGTTTTTTGTTTGTTTGTTTGTTTGTTTTAAGACAGTCTCACTCTGTTGCCTGGGCTGGAGTATAGTGGCACAATCACAGCTCACTGCAACCTCAACCTCCTGGGCTCAAATCATCCTTCCTCTTCAGCCTCCCAAATTGCTGGAACTATAGGCTCACACCACCATACCCAGCTAATTTTTGGTGTTTTTCGTCTGTTTGTTTTGTAGAGATCATGTTCTGTCATGTTGCCCAAGCTGGTCTCAAACTCCTAGGCTCAAGCAATCTGCCCACCTTGGCCTCCCAAAGTGTTGGGATTACAGGCGTGAGCCACTGTGCCCAGCCAGTTGAGGTAATTGTGTTCTTAATGCTCAGCACTGGAAGAGGAGCAGCTCCTCCAATATGTGGGATCAGGTGACAAGTGCAGAAAGGATGCCGTAGATGACCGGCATCTTCATCCCGGAGGAAAGGAATCCAAGCTTCATTCTTGGTAAGCCTCAGTTTCCCCATTACTAAAATGGAGACATTACTTTCCACACAGGATTCTGGGGAGGATCCATGGTGAAAGCGTGTTTTCGCACAGGGCCAACACATCCTAAATGCTCAGAATGGGGTAGTGGCTGCTGCTGTTGCCACCATTACTGCTTTGCTTAAAACATAGCTGCTTCCACCAAAGCTGCCATCCAGCTGAGAAGATCAGGAGAACACACCCAAATCAGTCAGGGAAAATGCAATCAGACACTGCAACTCTGGGAAAGGAGGATCCTGGAGGGCTGGGCAGTCAGGAAGTTCTCAGAGGAAGTAACGTGGGGCTGGACTTCAGAGATGGGAGAGTGAGGCCAGCCAGAGAAGTGGGAAGAGGGCATGCTAGAGGGGAACCTGCTGAGCAAAGCCCTGGAACAGGAGGGTGTCCTACAGGTCGGGTGGGCCTGAGTGTGTGAGGAGCAGAGAGGCCAGCTGGGGTTGGTTGGGTGCTCCAGGGGGCCTGACTTACCCTGGGGAGAGGAAGGGGGGAGACTGGATGCTAACTGCCACCTCTAAGGAATGACTGTCTGCCCTGAGGCCCATCCTACCCCACCTGCACTGCATCCCAGCAGAAGTCCTGAGGATCTGCAGGGGGCCACTGACACCCACCCCTATGTATTCACACCCCTGACATACACCAGGGCTTCTAGAAATCAGGTGGCTGCTCCCTTCTCCCTTTATTTATTCCCTGTTTTTTCCCTTTTCAGGAGACGATAATTATTCAGATCATCACAGTGATTTACTTGGTAATCAGAGCCGCTCGATGCGGTGGCCGCGGAGCCGAGGCAGACGAGCATTGCCTAGGAGGACGGGCCAGGGGCTCAGCCCCCCTCCCTCCCACCTGCCCGGCCTTTGTTCTCTTCGAGGTCTGCACCCGCGCTGCCTGGCGGGCAGTGGAGGCGCCCACCCGCGCGGACATGGCAGCAAGCTCGGGGTCTTGGGAATGAGTGTGCACATGCGTGCACCCGGGGGGAGGGGAGTTTGGGGTCTCGTGCGTTGCTGGGTGCTGGCTTGAGAATGATGGAGTACCTGTGTGCATGTTTGGGGCTAGTAGTGGTGGTGGTTGGGAGTATACCAATGCATGAGCATTGCGGTCAGGTGTGTAATTGGAATGTGTGCACCTGTGTGATTACCGGGGGTCTAGGGTACATCTGTCTCTGCAGGCTTGTTCAGAAGTGCAATGGGCAGGTGCCCAAATATGTGTATTTTAGGCACATAGCGGGGAGGAGAAGAGTTGAAGCTCCTGCGCTGAAGCTGTCTGAGGTGATCATGGAATCATGGATGTGGCAAGGGTGGGATCTAGCTCAGTCTCTCCGACCCTGTCTGGTTGGGGAGGTGGGCTGGGGGCGGCGGAGTGTGAATCAGCTCAGATCCAAATGCGGAGTTCTCCTGGGTCAGTGCTGGGGCCCCGGGGGTCACGTGAATACAGATGTGGCTCCGTTCACAGGCTGTGTTCACACGTGTCCGCAGACCTTCGCCCCCTCCCGCCTGCGGGCTGGCGCAGTGACGGTGACCTCATTACCGCCTCCGCAAAGGCCCCTTGAAATCCCTGCGCCGTCGCATTTGGCTGCTCAAAGTGATGGGAACGGCCTGCGCTTCCTGATCAATCGCTTAAAATTCAGGGTCGGCTCGCTCGCGGGAGAGGGCTGCCTGCCAGCCCCGCGCACCGCGCTCTGCCGCCTCCCCCTACACCCCCTCCTTGCTTTGGCGGGGGGGGCAATGCTGTCGTATTGGAAAACATCCCCGCGCTGGCTGGGGGGCCCGGTGGGGCCAGCGCTGGAAGCCGTTCCACTCGAGCAGATGGCTGTGAAACTTTGGCGGCGAGATAAATTGGGTCTGACGGCGTGAGGCCGGCTCACAGATGGGCGGGATTCTCACGCCGGCCCCCACGTCCGGCCGGGCTGCGGGCAGGGCCGACACCGCTCAGAGCCCCCTTTGGGCACCCGCCTCGCCAGCACAAGCCTTCAGGAGGCCACCCATCCGGCAACAGCCTTCCTCAGCCGAAGGCAGCCTCCACCACATTCCTTCCGGCCCCAGATCTCCCCAGAGACGAGCCCAGAGGGAGGGACAGCCCCCAGCCCCCGCCCGGTCACCTCCGCCAAGCTGGCAGCTGGGCTTTCCCCCTCCTCTGCCATCCGCAGAGGCCTGAAGCGTGAAGGTTAACAGCTGGGGGGGAGGCTGCGTCTCCCTCTCTCACCCCCGCTCTGCTGCAGCCCCGCCCACCTGCCAGCCCAGGGGATGTCGTAAACAGGGCTGTGAGGTGTGCGTGTGTGCGGGGGGTTGGGGGGTGACTGAAGGAGGGGGAGAGAAGAGAGAGTCAGTCAGACAAAGGGAGGAACGAAAATGAGCAAGAGGCGAGCGGAGACCTGAGCAGAGACTGAGGGACAGAGACAGCTAGAGGCAGAGACAAGCAGAGAAAGAAATGGAGATGGAGATGTGGAGATAGACACGGAGACACCCAGAGAGAAAAGGGAGGGAGGAGCAACCTCAGAGCCAGAGAGGAGACACACAATGAAAGTGGGAGGAGGGCGAAGGACCAGGCGAGGGGACACGATACTGGCAGAAATGCAGAGCTGCGGACGACTGTGGAGGGTGGGGACGAGCCGAGGTTGTGAGCAGGGTGCGACCCTGGGCTACCCTCACCCCCGCACCCCCACCACCAGAGCTGGGAGCCAGAGCGAGGGAGCGTCGCTGCCCCTGGGTGCGCCCTCCATCGCTACGCCACTTGCCCGCCTCGGTTTCCCCGGGAGCGCTAGATGAAGGAAATGGCGGGGTGGGGGAGCTGTGGGGGTCGGTGGGTGCTGCGCGGCCATCACACGGCAGCAAAGCCAGCCTGTCTCGCAGCCTCCCTCGCGCATCAGTCCAGCGGGCAGATATCGATCCGGCCCAGCCAAGCTCTATACTCGCGGCCTGCAGCCCGTTCCCTGGCGGTCCTACAAAGAAAGGGTGGCTTACTTATCGGGCCTCCCCGCGGGGGATTCTGCACCAGAATAACGCCCGCGGGACCAGGGTCAGGGCGGCGAACTCGCCCCCGCCTGTCCCAGCGCGGTCCCATTCGGCAGGCCCAGGTACCCTGCGGCTGGGAGAAGGCTCGGGTGACCCCCAGCCCCGCCTCCTGCAGGGCGCGCAAGGCCAGAGGAAAAAATCTTCGCTGAGTTGATGAAGTTGAAGTTTCGTTCAGGGCGTGAAGGAGACAGCCAATCAGAGGGCCGTTATTTACATAGGCTCTCTGATTGGCTCTCACGTTGCCTCTTTAGAATGTTACTTTGAGACCTTCACAGAACGAAAAGTCCCCCGCTGGGGGTGGCGGAAGGCTCAGAACCTCCAGGGTTTCATGTAGGGCTCCCCAGGCCAAACTTTGAGGGAAGATGGGGAGCTTAGATATAGTTTTGTCCAGCTCTCACGATACAAATGACCAACTTGAGTCTGGAGGGACAGAGAGGTGGAGCTTGGCCTGGATCCAGGAGATGAGTTCGGCCTAGCGCTCTGCAGTGGGCCCACCACCCCTGACACCTAGATGTGTGGTCACCTTGGCCGTGGGGAGGAGGGGCGTGGTCCCGGCAGCCCCCCTCATCCAATAGCGAGAGAGGGGCTGATTCAATGGTTTGAGGGAGCAGGAGCAGGGAAACCTGGCGGTGCCAGTCTTGTATGTGACCGGACAGTGTGGGTGGTATCGCCATAATGGTCTTGTTTGTGACCGGGCAGTGTGGGTGGTATCACAATGTTGGAAACCCCGCAAATAATGCAGCCCCAGAGGCAGGCCAGGCTGACCCTGAGGTCATGTCTCACTTGACAGCCTGCGCAGGCACACGTGAACACAGGAGAGCCCAGTGACAGGACGGAGCCTCGGGGCCTCGAGGAGTGGGTTTGCTCTGCAGGGAGTGGCACTGGGCAACCTGAAGCAGCTTCGCACTGCCCCGCATCCGCACTCCCGGGTCCAGCAGGCACTGAGTCACTCTTGGGGATGGGGGCGAAGCCAAGACATTGGCAGCTAGGAGCAGAGAAGTTCTCTCAGAAGGCCTCCACCCTGCCTTCCCCACTGAGTCGGCCCCGCCCACCCATGCTGGGAAAAGGGCCCCCTGGGGTTGCCATTCGAAAATCCTGCCTGGCTTCCTGGCCCACACTTCTCCCCAGGGGACTCAGCATAGATGACTCAGGACTTGGAGTGGGGCTGTTAAGGGGCAAATGTGGTGGTAGGGGGGCCTGAGTGTGTGGCTGAGGCTGGAAAGTCCCTCCACCATCTGCCTGTAGCAAATTGAGGGGCAGGTAGGAGAATTCACTCTAGTGGGGTTCTAACCCTGCCCCAATTCTTTCACAGTGACACAGTCTGGAGATCCAGCTCTGTCACTCAACTCTACATAGCCTTCACCCAGAGCCTGACAGTGTATATGAAGGAGAGGCTGCACCTGTGAGTCCTCGCGTGCCAGCAGCTGGCCTTGTGACATGCCCCTGTGGGACCTTGGGTTGCAGTATCAAGTGCTAGGGCAAACACACATTGTTTGCAGAAGACCCAAGGACCCCACAGCCAGTGCAGGACATCTAAGAGACTCCACCACCTGCCAATCCCCAGAACTTACCCTGCTAATGAATCAAACTTGCTGTGTGACTTGGAGTGCGGCTCGCACATCTCTGGGCCTCAAACTTCTCTGTAAAACCATGCCCTCCTGAATGTACCATTCCCAGTGGTGGCAGCTGCAGAGAAATCATAATAGCAGGGGCAGGGTCCAAGAAGGGCCTGAGAAGCTGGTTCAGCCTGTGGTCTGGGAGCCAAGTGGGGCAGGGACAAGATTGCCAAGTCCCACGGTTCTCACCAATTCTCATAATCTCATCTCTCCTCTTGTTTTCCTGCCTGCCTCATAAATAGCATGAGGCTGGGCTGGGTCTGGGGCAGGAACGGGGAGCTGCATGTGTGCATTTGTGTGTGTGTGTGTGTACACACACATGGGGAGGGTGTGAGAGCCTTCCCCCCACCCCCGCCGCTGCTGCCATCGTGCTCTGAGAAGCTGAGATAATCCCTCGCCATCTGTCTTGTGTTGCTAACCCACTCAGCCGGACAGCTGCCCGGGCCACAGCTCTATAGGCAAGCAGGCAGGGGAATGAGGGGTACGGGGGGAGCTAGCCAACTCTGAGGACCAGGCAGCAGGGACACTCAGTCCTCCCATACCAGAATACCCCTGCTCTAGAAAGGGAAAGTAAAGTCAGAGAGGGGACAGGCAGGACTTCCCCTACTCCTGCTTCTGAACCTGGGAAGGAGTGGAGGAGTGAAGACCACTCCCTGGTGTGGGGGTTGGAGGCCAAGCTTCCTGGAATGCAGGAAGGTGAACAGGATCACTGTCTAGCTTATGTTCTCATGAGCCCACACAGATCACTGTGATGGGAGGGGTACAATAGGACAAGTCAGGCCCTCTGGACCCAGGGAAAGGAAGAAGGGGTCATCTCATCCTTCCCCAGCCTCCAGACAGGCCAGTGTCCCAGGCCTCCCCAGTGGTCAACTTCCCAGAGCCAGGAGGAGAAGGCAGGCTTCTAGGATTTTGGGCGGGTAATGCTTAGTGTACAGGCCCATTGTTCTGATGAGGAAACTGAGGCTCAGAGAGTGAAATGACTTGCCCCAGCTCACCCCATGAGTGGAGGAGCTGGGACTTGGACCAGACATCAGGCTCCAGCAGCCCTAGCTCTGTAGCCAGTTCTACCTGCCTGCTCCCCATCATCAAGTCCCTCACCCTGCCTCACCTTCCCAACCTGTGGCTCTCCGGTCCTGGGGCTCTGATGTTCTGTCAGCTGAAGCCCAGCGACCAGACTCTCAGCAGTATGGTCCCAATGCAGTCCAGGGGATTTCAGCCATGACAAGCAGAGCCTGAGGAAGGATGAAACTGTGCACTCAGTGTGGGCTCCCACCCGCCACCCCCTCCCTGTCAATCATCTTTCACCTCTCCCACACAATTAGCATGCTTCCACACACATACACTCTCAAATACAGATCATACACACTCATGTGATCACACAGGTCCTCACTCACAAAAAGACAGATAAACAGTCACACAGGGCTTGAAAACATACAATCTTACAGATACAAAGGCAAACTCAGACAGCCTCTCACCTCCTCACACCAACACACAGACCCCAACACTCACACCAAACACACATTCCACCCCCACAACCTCCACACACTGTAGGCTCCCAGTTCCTAAATCTCACCAGCTCCCAACCTCCCAGGTACTCCATCTTACCCTACATGAAGCAGTAACCCTCCAGGGCCAGTACATTGGTAGGAGGGGGGACCAGAGAGAGGTCTGCTCTGTCCTTCCTGCCTATGGGTGAGGGCCCTCCAGTAAGGTGCTGGTGAGCCCCCGTACCCTCCCCATCCCCCAAGACTTTGGAGAACTTCCACCTGGCCACAGATCCAAGAGAACAGTCCTCACCTCTCGCCCACAGGGGCTCACAGCTCTCCTAGGCCCAGGAGGAGGACAGGGACTGGGGGAGGCAACTGCCTCTCTTCTGAGGGTCTCAGCTTGCTGGGAAATGGCACATACCCAAATAATCTGACAGTGTTCTGAGCCCCCACAGGACCACAGACTCCAAGTCCTGTTCATGATTCAACCACTACATACCCTTCTTTCTAAACTGCTGCTTCTCTGCCTTTTCCCCACTCCAACCAGCCCTTAAGGGACCCTGGAAGCAAAGGTGAACTGACACCCTCCCACTCCAGGCTGGAATTTTGCTCTCAGATCACTGTGTTCTCTTGAGCCACAGGGAGCTCCTCCCTGAGCCCGGCTCTTCTGCAGCTAAGGAAAGCCCAGGCTCCAGATACACTCACACACTCATTCACACACAATGTGGCACACTCACACCTGCCCTCACACAGATGCTCACCTGCATACATCCTCACACACCCTCACAGCCACACTCACACACACACTCACACTGTCACACCCTCCTGCTCTCACACGCTCACTGTCACATGCTCAGCCACACCTCACCCTATCACACTCATGGCCCTACCTGAGCAGGCCGAAGCTCAGGGGCCCTGAGGTCCATAGATCACTGGCAGAGGCTCAGAGGCTGGTGTTGACAGCCCGGTTGTGCAGGGAGAGGGGAAGGGCTGCCACTGAGGCCTGGAGGGTCTTGAATAATTCAGAGTGGTGGTGGCAGTGGTGACCGCAGCCTGTCAGCTGCAAGGAAAGGCTGGTGGCTAGATTGTTCCGGGAAGCTTGCTCCCAGTGGTTTGAGGAGAGTCAGCCCAGTTTGAGGGCTCACCAAACACACAGAGCACTTTTTCCACATGCTTTCAATGAACATCCTCACATGGGCCTGCACAGCAGGCATCATGGCCCCGTTTTCCAGGTGAAGAAACTGAGGCTTTCATGAGGGAGAACTCACAGCTATAAAGCAGGGGCCTCCAGACTCCCACCCACACTCCTCTCCCCCATACCCACATATACCCTAGAGAGAGCTTCCTCTGGTCATCATGCCCAGATTACAATGAGAGATGCCAGCCATCTGAGGACACTCTGGAATGTGATGCTGTGGCCTGAATCCACGAAGCACCTGGCTCAGGGCCTGCACATAGTAGGCGCTCAGTTGCTGCCTGCCAAATGAGGGCATTGTGCAGAGGCAGCACGGAGTAGCCCGGGGCCATACTCTGCCTCTTACCCAAGTTGCTAAACCTCTCTGAGCCTCAGTTTCCTCATCTATAAGATGGGCACTAAGTGTATTGGCCTCATGGGATGTTGGTGAGGACTAACCGGGAAAACACACCTAAGCCAGTTAACCTGGGTCTGGTCTGAAAGAAGGGCTCCACATTGCACCTAAATTGTGATACGGATATCCTTGCCACAAAGAGAGACAGCCACAAAGTGGTGGTCTGCACATACACGTACTCTCTGCCTGGGGCATACTCTTTACTGTCCTTTGCTGTTGTCTCCTTTTCAAGGATGAGTGCTTCTGCCACTTTCTCCAGGATGACAGCCATGAACTCCTGTCATATCCAACACCCCCTTGCTGCTCCCCACCGCCTTCCTTGGCACCCAGGTGGCTGATCTCCTATGGGTCTTGCTGGCTTCTCTACCATGTATGCTGAGGGTGAGCCCAGTCTGTCCCAGCTCAGGGTCTGCACATAGCAGGTGCTCGCACGTTGCCTGCTAAACTGACAGCCCATGTCAGCACAAAGCAACCAGCATTTTGGGTGCATCCACAGTTAAACCACTGAAGTCATGGGTCTGTTCTCTGCAAAAAACAAAAATACCCCACTAGTCATGTCTGATGAGAACCATAGCAAAAGATCAGAATGTGGTGGCTTCACCCAGAAGCAAAGCATCAGGCTCCAAGCCATGTCCCTGACCTGAAGGGGCACCTGCCCAGACCCAGGGGTGCCAACTCCTAGAGGCAGCTGGCATGTGACTACTGTGCCCAGTAGAGAAAGGCAGAGACACTCAGTCCCCAGAGCCCAGAGCCCCGAGAAAATTATGGAACATCCTCCATATTTGATTCAAAATAAATACCACAGTAAACCATAGACCCAAAACTTACACGTCGGCTGAAATTAAAATAGCTTCTTGCTACGTTTTCTGGTTTCAATATTCTGGATAAGCTCATGGAAGCTGAATCAGGCAATTTGTCTGTCTCTTGCTTTGTTTCTGTCGTTGCCCCTGCTTTGCAGGGATCTCAGCACACGCTTGGTCTCCCCTCTGAAGCAGACCCCAGCTGGGTCTGGGGGGGGGTCTCCTGGTCCTGCACTCCCAGGGCTGATCCCCCCAGGAAGTATTCATGCCTATGCACATCCCCGCCATGGGTTCTTTTGGCTCCTCAGTAGGGGAGCAGGACCAGGGCCCAGCCTTGGCCAAGAGTTGCCCCCAGCAGACCTCTCTCTGCCACTGCTCCCCACAAGGTTTCCAGCACCCCCAGCCCCTCCCTCTTCTGGGGAACCTTGCGGCTGGGCCCGTGCCTGCGGCGAGTCTCACCCCAGTATTATTTTAGTCGCAGACAGACACGAGGCAGATGGTGACAACATCCCTTCCCCGCTCCCCACTGACGAGCCGTTGCCGCCCTGAAGCCTCAGGGTTCTTCTCCCTCAGGAATATTTCAGTCCCGACTCGGTGGCTAAATGCGGCTGCTCGTGTGAGACAAGCGCACATCTGCGCCTCCTCCTCCCTACCCCCTACCCATTTCCTGAGGCTGAGCAGAGAGCCCTGGGGAGGCCCTGCCCACTTGCAGCTCTGCCCCATCCTCCTAGCTGCCCTACTGTGTGCCAGGCATCATGCCATGAGCATGGTACCACTGGGAGAGGGCAGTTACTGTGCCCACTTTACAGATGAGGAAGTTAAGGCTCAGAGTGAAGCAGGGACCATCCCAGATCACACAGCAGGAGAGGAGGCATTCCCTTGGGTCCCAGTGCACCCTGGAGACAGACACAGGCTCCTTCTGCTCCTTCCCCACCCCTCAATTCTCTACCTTACCACCCCTATGCCTATTCCAGGCAACTTGTCTTCCTAGGAACTATTTCATTGTGCCCACTCTCCTGCATCAACTTGTAGCCCAGGGCACGGGGCTAGCCAGCTAGCTGGTCCTAGCTCAGTGGGCATTCGGCTGTAATTGTGACTACCGAAGGCAGGATGGACAAATGCAGGAGGAGGCCGCTTGCCTGAGGCAGGCCTGGTTTCAAATCCCAGCTTTGTTATGACTTTGGGCAAATCACTTCACCTCCCAGGACCTGTTTCTTCATCTGTAAATGCACAGCAGCAGTATCGCCTATCTTTACCCCTAATTCAATGAGTGACTGCTATATTCCCAGCACCTAAAGCAGGGCCTGGAACACAGTGTGTGCTCAATGCGTATCTGTTAAATGAATGACACAGGTAATGAGATGAGCATCAGCCCTGGCTCTGTGGAGCTGGTCCTCCCTGCAGCCCCACCCTCAACAAGGCCTGGGGCCAGCTCTGCCTCAGTGGCCCACTAGGAGCTGAAGTTGGTCACAAGAGCCAAACAGAGCCTTGTCTCTAGGCCCCTCCCCAAGCCCCACAATGCAAAGTGCTTGGAGCTTTAGGGGGAGGGCCATGGGTGCGGGGGAGGGGGGCCCATAATAGGCCTGGGTGCCAGCCAAGTGTGGGAGTTGGGCTGAGGTTGTTTTGGTTCCCTCATGCCCCCTTCTCCAGCCACCCACCCTGACTGGCCAGGGGCGGTGAAGCTGGACAAGGGCTCTTTGAGGGCTTGGGACGCTTTCTGGGCAGGTGAGGACATGTCTATTCCCAGTCAGGCTTCCTGGCTGTGGGCTCCCTATCCCAGCACAGTCCAACCCCCAACCCCCTGCCACACCTCAGCTGGCCTTCTGGGGCTGGGCCAAGATACACACTGACAAACCAGCACACAAAAACACCACCCACCACAGTGACACTCACACCCTGTAAAGATATACAAAGCATATACACACAAACATACACCACCCAACTAACTAAAGGCACAGAAACAAACAGCGACTCTGTGCATGGCAAGGTACACAAGCTCTCAATGTCTGTGACACAGAGCAGCCATGTGCACCCAGTGCAGGGTGTATCCACACCGTCACACAGCATGGCTGCGAACACATGTGTGGCACAACCCAGCCCAGGTACATAGCTCAGGAGCACAGATGTGCGCAGCAGGAGGTGTGAGGCCAGTCTTGCACCGAAGCAGTGGTCTGTCTCCCCATACCAGACCAGCAGCTCAGGGACAGGTTGGGGTAGGGACACAGGACCATTGGAAGAGGAAGAGGAAGAGGGCAGGCCGGGCCCAGGGTTGGGGGTGTGTCGGGGTCAGCTCTGCAACCCCCACTTTTACAGGACTCAGGCTGAAGCATCAGTGCCTGCAACAAGCAGGTTTTTTTGTGGTAAAAAAGTCAGGACTCTCACCCCTAATCACATTGACGTGTCACTACCAATGTCTCCTCTCAGCAGCCACCTCTGCCCAGGTCACCCTCACACTCATGCACGGCATAAGAAACTGGATGAGGCTACTCACTGTCACCATAAAAGCCAATACAAAGGCAAAGAGAGGTTGAGTGTCAGTGCAGGTGTGGAGACACTTGTCAGCAGGGAATTCTGGGCATCAGACCACCCTCTGCCAATCATGATCGGTCAGGAAGGGTAAGTTCATCTCAGTGGCCACACATCAACCCAGCCCTGAGAACACAGCCCTGAGGCCAGCCAGCATGGGAAGGCCTCCTCATGAAGGACAAAGGCCCTCCTCTCTGACTTTCCCTGTCCCTGGCACATCTCATCCATTGCTTCCCATCTCTGGGCACTGCTCTGTGGTGCCCACTGCCTTGGCACTGGCATTTGAGGGTCCTAGTTATCTGACCCCATCTAGAGCTCTTTTCTCCAGGCCTTCACCAATGCTGTTTCCTCCACCAAGGGTGCATTCCCAGCCCCCACTTTTGGTGGCCTCTCCATCCATCAAAATCAATGCCATCCCCCCAAGAAACCTCCCCAGTCACTGCCAGGAAAAAAATTCTCACTTCAGTGCTGGAATGAGAGATGAGGACCCATGTGGGGCTCTGCTGGACCCCAGTGTCCTAATCAGCAAAATATGAAAGACACGGCCCATCACCCCTGAGAGCCGAAGAGACAGAACAACAAGTACAGTGATTCCCAAAGTAGGGTTCACAGACCCCTGGGAGTCTCCCAGACCTTTTCAGAGGTAGGTGAAGTCAAAATTATTTTACTAATAGTACTAAGACATTTTTTGACTTCTTTATTATGTCTAAGCCACACTGGGTAAAACTGTTGGTGGCTTAGCACAAATGAAACTGTACTAGGAGTCATATTCGGCACATGTACACAGAATTCACATAAAACACTTCTATACCATACCAGAGTTCGCCAAACGTGGAGACTCATGCCTGTAATCCCAGCACTTTGGGAGGCCGAAGTGGGCAGATCACAAGTCAGGAGTTCGAGACCAGCCTGGCCAACATAGTGAAACCCTGTCTCTAATAAAAATACAAAAATTAGCTGGGTGTGGTGGCATGCACCTGTAGTCCCAGCTACTTGGGAGGCTGAGGCAGGAGAATCGCTTGAACCCAGGAGGCAGAGGTTGTGGTGAGCCGAGATCCCGCTGCTGCATTCCAGACTGGGCAACAGAGCAGGACTCCGTCTCAAAAAACAAAAAAAACAAAAACAAAAAAAAAATATATATATATATATATATACACACACACACACACACACCAAAGTATGTTGGCTGCCTCAAGAAAAGCACTTACGCTATTGTTTGAGTTGCGAGCTGAACTAGCTGATTTTTTTATGGCACGTCATTTTTACTTGACAGAAAGACTGACAGGCAGTCTTAGATATTTGGCAGTTATTCTCTCACAAATAATGAAGTCAGTCAGTGACTTCAAGGAAAACAACACACACTATTTGTTGCCAATGATAACAGTCTTTTTTTTGTTTTGTTGTTGTTGTTTTTGGGAACAGGTCTCATTATGTTACCCAGGCTGGATGCAAACTCCTGGGCTCAAAGGATCTTCTCGCCTCAGCTTCCTGAATAGCTGGGTCTACAGGTACACACCGCTAAGCCCAGCTAAAATTCTATTTTTATTTTGCATATTCTGCTTATGTATAAAATTGTAGTTTTTAAGCGAAATTTAAATTTTGAAAGACAGGTATACAACACTATAACACCATAAGCTTCACAGTTTCCTGGTACATTTCTGAAGAAATTTTGTCAATCACATCCACGGATGTGATTTTTTAATATGGCGTAATGAAATGTGTTAATACTTGAGAGATCTTCATAACTCAGTGAACTAATATTTTTTATTTAAAAAATTATTTTGTTTGTTGTTCATGTTTTAGAGACAGAGTCTTGCTATGTTGTCCAGACTAGCTTCGAACTCCTAGACTCAAGCAATCCTCCTGCCTCAGCCTTCCAAGTAGCTGGGACTCCGGCATTTTCTTTTTTTTCCCCTGAGACGGAGTTTCACACTGTCGCCCGGGCTGGAGTGCAGTGGTGAGATCTGGGCTCACTGCAACCGCCACCTCCCAGATTCAAGCAATTCTCCTGTCTCAGCCTCCCGAGTACCTGGGATTACAGGCACCTGCCACCAATCCCAGCTAGTTTTTGTGTGTGTGTGTGTGTGTGTGTGTGTGTGTGTATTTTTAGTAGAGGTAGGGTTTCACTATGTTGGCCAGGCTGGTCTTGAACTCCTGACCTCATGATCTGCCCGCCTCGGCCACCCAAAGTGTTGGGATTACAGGCGTGAGCCACCGCGCCCAGCCTTCAGAAAAATTTGCTTTTCTTTTTTTTTTTTTGAGACCAAGTTTCACTCTTGTTGCCCAGGCTGGAGTGAAATGGCATGATCTTGGCTCACTTCAACCTCCACCTCCCGGGTTCAAGCGATTCACCTGCCTCAGCCTCCTGAGTAGCTGAGATTACAGGCATGTGCCACCATGCCCGGCTAATTTTTTTGTATTTTTAGTGGAGATGGGGTTTCTCCATGTTCGTCAGGCTAGTCTTGAACTCCTGACCTTAGGTGATCCGCCCGCCTTGGCCTCCCAAAGTGCTGGGATTACAGGCGTGAGCCACCGCACCCAGCCCAGAAAAATTTTCTAAATGATATGCATGCTGTTATAAAATCATGTGTGGATAAAAGATCCACTCAAAATGTGAGTTAGACAAGTGGACTTTAATAGTAATAGAATATGAAAAGCTCACTGATATGGTTTCAGGCCCCAAATGATATTAACCTTTAGGAAACTGCCACTTGTGGAGTTTTGGTGTAGTATCAAATTATCTGAAAAGGTTAATAAAGCACTACTCACTCTTTCAACTATAAATCTGTGTGAGGCCAGGTTTTCCTCATATACTTTAACCACAACAAAAACAAAACTATGTGCCTATCTATAATCACCACCAATTCAAAGTAAAAGCAGATATGAGAATCCAGCCCAGTCCCATGAGGCCTGTTTGCTCTATTAAACCAAATTTTTTTTTTTTTTTTTTTTTTGAGACGGAGTCTCGCTCTGTCGCCCGGGCTGGACTGTGTAGCTGGGACTATCGGTGCCCGCCACCTCGCCTGGCTAGTTTTTTGTATTTTTTAGTGGAGACGGGGTTTCACCGTGTTAGCCAGGATGGTCTTGATCTCCTGACCTCATGATCCGCCCATCTCGGCCTCCCAAAGTGCTGGGATTACAGGCTTGAGCCACCGCGCCCAGCCTATCAAACCAAATATTAACGAGATTTGCAAAAATGTAAAAACAGTGCCACTCTTCTTGCTCATTTTGTTTTGTTCTAGAAAACAAGGTTATTTTTCTTTCTTTCTTTCTTTTTTTTCTTAGTTGAGAAGGAGTCTCGCTCTGTCACCCAGGCTGGAATGCAGTGGTGCGATCTCGGCTCACTGCAACCTCTGCCTCCAAGGTTCAAGAGATTCTTGTGCCTCAGTCTCCTGAGTAGCTGGGACTACAGGTGCGTGCCACCACACCCGGCTAATTTTTGTATTTTTAGTGTAGACGGGGTTTCACCATGTTGGCCAGGCTGGTCTCGAACTCCTGACCTCAAGTGATCTGCCCGCCTCAGCCTCCCAAAGTGCTAGGATTACAGGCATGAGCCACTGAGCCAGTCAAGGTTGCTATTTTTCTTTTTTTATTTTATTTTATTTTATTTTATTTTTTTTTTTTTGAGACGGAGTCTCGCTCTGTCGCCCAGGCTGGAGTGCAGTGGCCGGATCTCAGCTCACTGCAAGCTCCGCCTCCCGGGTTCACGCCATTCTCCTGCCTCAGCCTCCCGCGTAGCTGGGACTACAGGCGCCCGCCACCTCGCCCGGCTAATTTTTTGTATTTTTTAGTAGAGACGGGGTTTCACCGTGTTAGCCAGGATGGTCTCGATCTCCTGACCTCATGATCCACCCGTCTCGGCCTCCCAAAGTGCTGGGATTACAGACTTGAGCCACCGCGCCCGGCAAGGTTGCTATTTTTCATAAAAATATATTATCTATGATAACTGGTAATGGTATTATTACTGTTATTTTAAAATGAATTATTATTGACCAGGCGTAGTGGCTCACCTCTGTAATCTCAGCACTTTGGGAGACCAAGGCAGGAGGATCACTTGAGGTCATGAGTTTGAGACCACTCTGGCCAACATGGTGAAACCTCGTCTCTACTAATACAAAAATTAGCCAGGCATGGTGGTGCATGCCTGTAATCCCAGGAGACCAAGGCATGAGAATCGCTTGAACCCAGGAGACGGAGGTTGCAGTGAGCCAAGATCACACCACGGCACTCAGCCTGGATGACAGAGTGAGACTCTGTCTTAAAAAAAAAAAAAAATTAGCAGGGCATGGTGGTGTGAACCTGTAGTCCTAGCTACTCGGGAGGCTGAGGCAGGAGAATCACTTGAATCCGGGAAGAGGAGGTTGCAGTGAGCCAAGGTTATGCCACTGCACTCCAGCCTGGGCGACAGAGCAAAACTCCATCTCAAAATAAATAAATAAATAAATAAATAAATAAATAAATAAATAAAATGAATAAATACCTGTTTTTAAATTTTCCCAGTCTGAATTTCTAATATGGCAAGTCTTGATAGATACAACTCATGTAAACAAAAGTTCTTTGGGGGTCCTTAGTAATTATTAAGCATGTAAAGGAGTCCTGGGAACAAAAAGGTTGACAGCCGCTGGCCTAGTGGTTTCAGGATAGGAAAGACAGGAATAGGCCTGCAGAAAGCCTGGATCAGCAGAGGCAGGCAGGGACCAAAAGGGGCTCCCAGAGAGAGAGAGTGCCTTTGAAGCCTGGGCGGGCAGGGTGGGGGAGGAGGGCTTGGAGCAGGGCAGGGACCACATGACTTCAGGGCAAGGGGTTCTGGCAGAGGCTTCTGGGAGTCCCTGACTTCTCTCTGCGGCCCCTGTAGGGGTTGTGAGTATGTAGGGGAAGGCCCCAAACATACAACAGACCACCACACACGTAGAGCTGAAACACAGCCCCAGAGCTCCCACCCTCCCCAGAAGGCTTCCACCCTGCCCTATCCCCAACCCAACCCTCACCCTCACCCACGAAAAGGATTTGGGCCTTAAAATTATCGTCACCACAGCGGTGCAGCAGACAATACAGAGGGGACATTATGCGCTGAGACAGAGAGGCCTCGTTGTTGGCGCAGCAGAGACAGCAGTGCTCTGTTCTGAGCAGGCTGGGGGCTGCTCGTGTGCTCAAGCAAGACCCCTCGCACCCAGAATCACGTCCTCACCCAAATGCACACTCATGGACTCACCCCGGGATGCCCCTCGGGTGCATGCTGTGGCACACAGGAACCTTTGGATGTCCCTCTCCAGCTTCTGTGCAAACCCCCACTCACCACTACCCGCTGTGGGCCCACACTACCAGCCCCACACATGCCCATGGACTCCGTGGCACAGGTTCCCACCTGGGGAACCCCGTGGGGGTGCAAGGGACATGAGACAGCCACAGGGCCCTGAGGAAGCGCACCCTGCCTGCACTGCCCTGCACCGCCTGGCTGGGATCACAGGGCACTGAAACCAGCAGCCGCCTAGGCTGGGCTAGACGTGCCTGGACCCACAGAAGGACACAAAGGCGGCGTTGTTGCTTTGCCAAACACTCCCAGCTCTGAAGTGGGAGGGAGGGACCTGGGCAACTGGCGCCCCTACCCCCGGCTCCTGGGCTGGCCCCGGAGCAAGACTGGACTTTAACCTCTTAGGCCACTACCAGTGCTTGGGCCAGAGGGCAAGCAGGAAGAAACTCAGGCCTCAGGATAAAACGTGCCAGAAGAAGGCTCCCAAGTCCAGAGCTTGAACTATACTGGGGTCTTATTTCTCCTGAGTCAGGATCTCTCTCCCTCCCAACATTTGTGCAGCTTGTTCCCTCTGCCTGGGAATTCCCTCCCCTCCTCTTCTCTGGAGAAGTTTTCATTTTCCTTTAGGACGTTGTTCAGAGAGCACCTCCCCCAAGAAGCCCTCCTGATCCCTGGGCTGAGCCAGTTACTCGTCTGTGCTGCCCCACCAAACAGGGAGCTCCAGATGCTCACGGCGGGGTCCCCAGCACCACACCGCCCTGCCCAGCCTGGGGTGGGCTCACAGGGAGCTGCAGCACCATCAGAGGAAGGGGTAAGTGGGCAAAGCTGGGCCATGGACTCAGTCACATCTCAGGTTGAGGACTGAGCAACCCCAAGACCACACTGAGGCAGCAGAGGGAAGGGGGCAGTTACGAAGCCAGGTCTTAGACCAGGAGAGTCACTAGCCACCCCATCCAGGGACACGGAAGGACACAGGGGAATCCTCTGAAGAAGCCTGCTGTCGAACATGCAGGTCTTCGTCCTCCTTGCCTAGGACCTGCTTTCTCACCCATTGCCAAGTCCGACTCATCCAAGTCGTAGCTGTTTTTATTTATTTATTTATTTATTTATTTATTTATTTATTTATTTATTGAGACAGAGTCTCGCTCTGTCACCCAGGCTGGAGTGCAGTTGCGTGATCTCAGCTCACTGCAACCTCCATCTCCCAGGTTCAAGTGATTCTCCTGCCTCAATCTTCTGAGTAGCTGAGATTACATGCATGCGCCCCCATGGCCAGCTAATTTTTGTATTTTTAGTAGAGACGGGGTTTCATCATGTTGGCCAGGCTGGTCTCGAACTCCTGACCTCAAGTGATCCACCTGCCTCGGCCTCCCAAAGTGCTGGGATTACAAGTGTGAGCCACTGTGCCTAGCTGGTAGCTGTTTTTATATTTTATTTAACACTTACAGAGCATGTACTGTGTGCCAGGCACTGTTCTAGCGGATTTACATGTACATATTAACTCACTGAATCCTCACAACAACCTTTGAAATAGTACTAATATGATGCTCATTAAAAAAATTTTTTTTAGCCGGATGTGGTGGCTCATGCCTGTAATAAATAAATAAATAGTAAATAAATCATTAAAAATTTTATTTTATTTTAGAGAGGGAGGTCTCCCTGTGTTGCCCAGACTAGTCTCAAACTCCCAGCCTCAAGCAATCCTCCTGTCTCGCCTTGCCAAAATGCTGAGATTAGAGGTGTGAGCCACTGTATCTGGCCTTAGTATGCCCATTTTAAAGATGAGGAAAGTCAAGCACAGTGAGGTTAAATAACTCTTCCAAGGTCACAGGGCTATCATTGGAACCCAGAAAGTCATTTCTTTCAGGCAGCCTTCCCCAGCCTCTCAAACCAGATCAGGAGCCTTTGTTGTGAGCATCCCCAGTCCTAAATCCATCAGGTGTCACTGGTTTGGCTCCCTTCTCCTGATGGTGACACGCTTGAGGGTTCCCATAGGAATACATTTTTTCTGGGTCCCAGGAGTACAGCCTCTAGCACAACACCTGGCTCATGGGATATTGACCAAATAACCAAAAGCATAAGAAGGATGGCTGGACTCCCACTACTCAAGGCGGGAGGGGGTAGGGGGTGCCCAGAAAGGCCTAAGGAGCTCTCTCCCCTCCCCACATCATCTGCTCTGCCACTTGCTGCAAGGCCTCTGCTGTCCCTGGGTACCTGGGGCTGTGGGAAACTGGGGAGGAAGAAAAGGAGGGACTACTAGGCCCACCGGGACACCTGAAGGCCTAGCTGCTCCCAGGTCTCCATGTCCCTCGAGGCAAAGGGTCTCTTGAAATTCTCAGGCACCATGAACCAAAAAGAGAGGGTCATTTTCGGGTCTGCAGCCCCATTGTTCTCTTCTTAGACCCAAATTTCCAGCCAACTGGTTAGTTTTTCTAGCTTCCATCTAAGGTTTCCAAACTGCTGCTCAGACCCCAGCCAGTAGAGAGATAAGGATGGAGAAGGGCAGCTGCACCCGGTAGACCAGCCAGACTGCTGGGCCCTCACACTTCAGTGTTGTCCTCTGGACAGAGCCCCTTCCTCTAGAAGTTCTATTTCCATTGTCTGTGGCCCCAACAGGAAACACAACCAAGTTCCAGCCTCTCATTGACTGTCTCTGCACTTCTAAAGCGATCAATATCCACACCCGGAAAAATAGCCCCAGGACAGGCCCCACTGGCACTTCAGTCCAGTCTTCCCAGCCCTGAAATTGGGCTCAGTGAGTACCCTACAAAATGGGCAGAAAAAGGTTGCAAATATTTTGTATTTATTTTGTCACTTTGTCACCTAGGCTGGAGTGCATGGTTCACTGCAGCCTCAACTTCCCAGGCTCAAGTGATCTGTCTCAGTCTCCGGAGTAGCTGGGACCACAGGCCTGCATCACCATGCCCAGCTAATTTTTTTTTATCTTTTTTATTTTATTTATTTTATTTTTTTGGAGATGGAGTCTCTCTCTGTTGCCCAGGCTGGAGTGCAGTGGCGTGATCTCGGCTCATTAAAACCCGCCTCCGAGGTTCAAGCGATTCTCCTGCATCAGTCTCCCGAGTAGCTGGGATTACAGGCACACACCGCCGTGCCTGGCTAAATTTTTGTATTTTTAGTAGAGATGAGGTTTCACCGTATTAGCCAGGATGGGTCTCAGTCTGACTTCGTGATCTGCCCCTCTTGGCCTCCCAAAGTGCTGGGATTACAGGCGACTGATTTTTTTTTTTTTAATTTTGTAGAGACAGGGTTTCACCATGTTGTTCTTGAATTCCTGGGCTCAAGGGATCCACCTACCTCAGCCTCCCAAAGTGTTAGGATTACAGACATGAGCCACAGTGTCCGACCAGGTTGCAGATCTTTAGGGAGGAGTCCCTGTCCCCTCTCCCACCTCAAGGGTATATTTCCTGGCCTACCAAAGGGTTAGCTCATCTGTTAATGCTATTCAAACCTGGTGTCATCTGTGAAAGTGACTGAAGATAACACCTCCATGAAAGGAGCTGGGGTCTTCCCAACCCTCATGGAGGGTGGGTGTGTGTGTGTGTGTGCACGTGCGTGTGCATGCGCATGTGTGTGTGGCTGGACAGAGGCAGCTCCCAAACTCCTATTCAGCAAGGACTTCAGGTAGCAGTCTGTTTGAAAGGGAGCTGGGGGCCTTGCTTGAAGCTATATGTATAACCGCTGTCTGTACTTAAATAATAAGTTATAGTAGATCAATAAAAACAGCAACGTTTTCTAAAAGTGCTTCATATAAAATGAAGAAAATGTCAGTTGCCCATATAAAACAATTAATTATTGAGCTGGGTGCAGTGGCATGGACTGTAGTCCCAGCTACTTGGGAGGTTGAGGTGGGGAGCTCTCTTGAACTTAGCAGTTGAAGGTCAGCCTGGGCAACACAGTGAGACCCCATTTCAAAACAAAAAATTAATTATTGTTATTATGATGATAATAGATTTCATGAACACCAAGGACCTTCAAGTAATTAATTTCCTTTTCCCCCACCTGGGTGGTGAGGGCTGCCTGGACTGAATGAGGCCACATCCTTGGAAATGTAAATCAACCTCAACTTCAACTAAAAAAATATGCTCCAAGCCACAAAGCCCTGGACTGGCCCTGTGGGGAAGAGAGATGTGATGAACCCCTAGATCTGCCCTCTCAGACTGAATACCCACTAACTATGTTGGACACATTTCACTATCCTTTAGGACCACCCTACAAAGGAACAGTGAACTGCTATACTTCTTGCTCATTTTTTTTTCTTTAAAGATTGGGTCGGCCGGGCGTGGTGGCTCATGCCTGTAATCCTAGCACTTTGGGAGGCTGAGGCAGGTGGATAACCTAAGGTCAGGAGTTCAAGACCAGCCTGACTAACATGGTGAAACCGTCTCTACTAAAAATACAAAAATTAGTGGGGCACAGTAGCAGGTGCCTGTAATCCCAGCTACTCGGGAGGCTGAGGCAGGAGAATCACTTGAACCCGGGAGGCGGAGGTTGCAGTGAGCCGAGATCATGCCACCGCACTCCAACCTGGGCAACAGAGTGAGATTCCGTCTAAAAAAAAAAAAATGGGGTCTTGCGGCTGGGCGTGGTGGCTCACACCTGTAATCCCAGCACTTTGGGGGGCTGAGGTGAGTGGATCACCTGAGGTGAGGAGTTCAAGACCAGCCTGACCAACATGGTGAAACCCCATCTCTACTAAAAATACAAAAACTAGCTGGACGTGGTGGTGCATGCCTGTAATCCCAGCTACTCAGGAGGCTGAGGTAGGAGAATCGCTTGAACACGGGGGGCGGAGGTTGTAGAGAGCTGAGATCACACCACTGCACTCCAGCCTGGGCAACAGAAAGAGACTGTGTCTCAAAAGAAAAATAAAAAGATGGGGCCTTGCTTTGTCACCTGTAGTGTAGTGCAGTGGCACAATCATGGCTCACTGCAGCCTTGACCTCCCTGGCTCAAGTTATCCTCCCACCTCAGCCTCCAGAGTAGCTGGGAATACAGACACATGCCACTATGCCTGGCTAATTTTTTAATTTTTTTAGAGTCAGGGTCTTGCTATGCTGCCCAGGCTGGTCTCGAATTCCTGGGCTCCCAAATTGTTGGGATTACAGGCGTGAACCACCACACCCAGTCTAAAAGACTGGCTTTGTCACCCAGGCTGGAGGGCAGTGCACTGCAGCTTTGAAGTCCTAGGCTCAAGCCATCCTGCCATCTCAGCCTCCTGAGTTATGCTGAGCATTTATCATCTATTTGCTCCCCACTACAGTCCCATTTTATTAATAAAAAACAAACAAACAAACAAAAACTCTGAGGCTTATAAAGTTTGTTGCCCTCTCAAGATCACAGAGCCAATATATAATACAAATAAGATTTAAACCCAGGCCCCAGGCCAGGCATGGTGGCTCATGCCTGTAATCCCAGGATTTTGGGAGGCGAAGGCGGAAGGATCACTTGATCCTGGGAGTTCGAGACCAGCCTGGGCAATATACAGAGGTTCTGTCTCTACAAAAATATAAAAATTAGCCGGGTGCGGTGGACCATGCCCATAATCTCAACACTTTGGGAGGCCAAGGCAGGTGGATCACGAGGTCACGAGATCGAGACTATCCTGGCCAACACAGTGAAACCCTTCTCTAATAAAAATACAAAAAATTAGCCAGCATGCTGGGGGCACCTGTAGTCCCAGCTACTCGGAGGCTGAGGCAGGTGAATGGCGTGAACCCGTGACGCGGAGCTTGCAGTGAGCTGTGATCACCTGTGCACTCCAGCCTGGGAGACAGAGCAAGACTCTATCTAGGAAAAAAAATATATATATATATTAGGCCGGGCGCAGTGACTCACACCTGTAATCCCAGCACTTTGGGAGGCCGAGGCAGGCGGATCACGAGGTCAGGAGTTCAAGACCATCCTGGCTAACACGGTGAAACCCCGTCTCTACTAAAAATACAAAAAATTAGCCAGGCGTGGCGGTGGGCGCCTGTAGTCCCAGCTATTCGGGAGGCTGAGGCAGGAGAATGGCGTGAACCCGGGAAGCGGAGCTTGCAGTGAGCCGAGATTGCGCCACTGCACTCCAGCCTGGGCTACAGAGCGAGACTCCGTCTCAAAAAAAAAAAAAAAAAATTAGCTGAGCATGGTGGCACACACTGGTAATCCCCGCTACTCGGAAGGCTGAGGTGGGAGGATCAGTTGAGCGTGGGAGATTGAGGTTGCAGTGAGACGAGATCTTGCCACTGCACTCTACCCTGGGCAAGAGAGTGAGACCTTGTCTCTTTTTTTTTTTTTTTTTTTTGAGGCGGAGTCTTCACTCTGTCCCCCAGGCTGGAGTGCAGTGGCACCATCTCGGCTCACTGCAAGCTCCGCCTCCCGGGTTCGCGCCATTCTCCTGCCTCAGCCTCCCGAGTAGCTGGGACTACAGGCGCCGCCACCACGCCCGGCTAATTTTTTGTATTTTAGTAGAGACGGGGTTTCACCTTGTTAGCCAGGATGGTCTCGATCTCCTGACCTCGTGATCCGCCTGCCTCGGCCTCCCAAAGTGCAGGGATTACAGGCGTGAGCCACCGCGCCCGGCCGACCTTGTCTCTTAAAAAAAAAAAAAAAAAAAAAGGGCAGTGGCTCACACTATAATCCCAGCACATTAGGAGGCTGAAGTGAGTGGATCACCTGAAGTCAGGAGTTTGAGACCAGCCTGGCCAACATGGTGAAACCCTGTCAATACTAAAAATACAAAAAAAGTTATCCAGGTGTGGTGGTGCACACCTGTAATTCCAGCTACTCAGGAGGCTGAGACAGGAGAATTGCTTGAACCCAGGAGGCAGAGGTTGCAGTGAGCTGAGATGATACCACTGCACTCCATTCTGGGCAATAAGAGGGAAAATCTATCTAGGAAAACAAGAAAAGGCTGGGCGCGGTGGCTCATGCCTTTAATCCCAGCACTTTGGGAGGCCCAGGCAGATGGATCACGAGGTCAGGAGTTTGAGACCAGCCTGACCAACATGATGAAACCCCATCTCTACCAAAAATTACCTCGGCATAGTAGTGTGCACCTGTAATCCCAGCTACTCGGGAGGCTGAGGCAGGAGAATTGCTTGAACCCATGAGGCGGAGGTTGCAGTGAGCCGAGATTATGCCACTGCACTCCAGCCTGGGCGACAAGAGCAAAATTCCATCTCAAAAAAAAAAAAAAAAAAAAAGACTTAGATCTAAATACCAGTCTGTCACACCTCCAATCCCTGGGCACACAAAATGTGTGTGATAAGGGCCCAGAGAGCCTCACAAATAGAATTGTGGGGGCATAAGAGATAAAGGGCACCCCCTTGCTTATGTGGGGAGGCGAGGGGACTCTGGGTGGAGGGAACAGCACAGGCAAAGAAAGGTTCTCAGGTGGGAACCTGTGTAGCGTTAAGGGAGATGGAAGTGGCTATTTGTTCAGTCTGTGGAGCACAGGATGGTGGGAAAGTGGGTCCTGAGCAGGTAAGAGCAAGGCTGTGACTCCAGGGAGGGCAGTGGACTTCATTCCATCAGCAGTGGCAACTAATGGCTCAGCGAATCTGAATCCTGGCTTTGTCACCAACCAGTTGGGGTACCTTGGAAAAAATCTCTTCTCCTCTCCAAGCCTCAGTTTCCTCATTTGTAAAATGGAAATAATAATGGTATCTGCCTAGCAGGGTTGTTGTAGGGATTCACAAAAAGGCTCTATGCCCAGACTAAGGTAATCACTCAAGAACTGAGAACTGTTTTACTGAGCAATGGGGAGCCGCTGAGGGCTCCTGACAGACAGGGACACAAGTAAAGCTGGGCAGGGAAAGGGCTGACCCAGCTAGCTGCTCACCCTCACCACAAAGAAGCCTGGAGCTCAAGAAGTGTGGAAGCAGATCCTGGGTCTGGGCCAGCTGCCTCATTGAAGGTTTCTTTGACAACTCCTGTTTTATCTTTTTTTTTTCGAGACAGGGCCTTGCTCTGTCACCCAGGCTGGAGTGCACTGGCACAATCACGGCTCACTGCAGCCTCAACTTCCTGGGCTCAAGCGATCCTCCTATCTCAGCCTCCCAAATAGGTGGGCCTACAAGTACGTCACCACACCCAGCTAATTTTTGCTTTTATTTTTATTATTTATTTTTTGAGACAGAGTTTTGTTCTGTCACCCAGGCTGGAGTGCAGTGGTGTGATCTCAGCTTACTGCAACTTCCAGCTCCCAGGTTCAAGCGATTTTCCTGCCTCAGCCTCCTGAGTAGCTGGGACTACAGGCACCCACCACCACGCCCATCTGATTTTTGTATTTTTAGTAGAGACAAGGTTTCACCAGGCTGGTCTCGAACTTCTGACCTCAGGTGATCCACCCGCCTCGGCCTCCCAAAGTGCTGGGATTACAGGTGTGAGCCACTGTGCCTCGCCTCACATCACTCTACTTTATTTTTATTTTATTTTATTTTATTTATTTTTTTTTTTTTTCTGAGGCGGAGTCTCGCTCTGTCGCCCAGGCTGGAGTGCAGTGGCCGGATCTCAGCTCACTGCAAGCTCCGCCTCCTGGGTTTAGGCCATTCTCCTGCCTCAGCCTCCCGAGTAGCTGGGACTACAGGCGCCCGCCACCTCGCCCGGCTAGTTTTTTGTATTTTTAGTAGAGACGGGGTTTCACCGTGTTAGCCAGGATGGTCTTGATCTCCTGACCTCGTGATCCGCCCGTCTCGGCCTCCCAAAGTGCTGGGATTACAGGCTTGAGCCACCGCGCCTGGCCACATCACTTTACTTTAATGCTCACCTAGCACTCCTCCCCATCTGATACTTTCTTATTTAGCTATGACCAGTCTGTCTTACTCAACCAGACTGCATGCTCCATGAGAGCAGGACTTAGTCTGTCTTGTGCATCTCTGTGTCCTTACCACACAGGACAGTGCCTGGCACATAGCAGGTGCCAGTGTAAATACTTATGGAGATAGAGACGGAAAGAAGGAACAGGCGTGAGGGAGGACATAAATGAATAAAGACAGATTAATAAAGAACAAAATATGGGTTCTGGTCCCAAAGACTAGGAGGCTCCTTTGAAACCTCAGTCACCCGCTCTGTAGAATGCGCAGGCCCTCTAGCCCTGAGGCTCTTCGATCAGTGCCATCGTGGTCACACTGTGGGATCCAACCGCTCCCTGCAGTGCTGTCACAGGCCTACCTCTGGAGCCAACCTTCCTTCCCCACACCCCATCTCAGAGAGGCAAAAATTAATTTCCTTTGGTATAAACTGATTTTGATGAGCCCAGTCCCTGGCGAGTCTTCACAGACCCCTGGGGTAGCAATGCAGGGAACAGCAGGCAGCAGTATGACTTATGGGCGTCAAGGCCCCAGACACCCAGCTGCTTCTGATGGCTCTGGACATTTCCAGTCCCCCTAAATCAGCAGCCACACAGTGACCTGGAGCGCTGCCCAGCCTGTCCTCAGTCTCGGCTGGTGCCCCTGACAGGCGCCTCCCACGTCAGGGGGTGCAGTCTGCATGGAAGTAGGTGACTTCATCCAGGCTGACTCACCCCAGTCGGCCACTGGGGATGGACTGCAGGAGGGAGGTCACAGTCCCCTCCAGCCTGGAGCTTTGGCAGGAATCCTCACCCTCCCTCTGCACCCTTGGGGGTTCCCCAAACCAGACTGTGCACTACCCTACTCCATACCATCCGTCCTCCAGAATCCACACTGATGGTCCTGCAAATAGTCCAGGACTTTGGCTCAGAACCCAGGCCCACTGCCCCTCTTACCAGCCAGGCAAAGTGGACCAGCACTGTAACGTCTGAGATTCAGTATCTTCATCTGTAAAATGGCCATGGTGACCCCTGCTCCATCTACTCCCAAGAAGTATTGGGTGAATCTGGCTGATGTGAGAAGGTCTTGGAGATAGGAAAGTACCATGTGAGGGGTGGATGAGAAGCTAGATCAGTGGACCCCCATGCCACAACATTAAACCCAGACCTCTTCTCCTGGTCTGCAGTGCCCTAAATGGATGCCCTCCCCTCTGCCCCCTTATATTCCACCTTCTGCCTCATTTAGCATCTTTTTTTTTTTTTTTTTGAGACGGAGTCTTGCTCAGTGCCCAGGCTGGAGTGCACTGGCGTGATCTCAGCTCACTGCAAGCTCTGCCTCCCGGGTTCATGCCATTCTCCTGCCTCAGCCTCCCAAGTAGCTAGGACTACAGGCGCCCACTGCCACGCCCGGCTAATTTTTTGTATTTTTAGTAGAGACGGGGTTTCACTGTGTTAGCCAGGATGGTCTCGATCTCCTGACCTCGTGATCCGCCTGCCTCGGCCTCCCAAAGTGCTGGGATTATAGACGTGAGCCACCACGCCCGGCCCTCATTTAGCATCTTTAAGTTCCACAGATAGGCTGTGCTCCTTCCTATTTCAGGCCTCTGGGGTGCTATTCTCCCAGCCTAGAACTGGGAACTCTTCCTTCCCACCCTATCTTCTTTGCCTGGCTCAATCCTATTGAACCCCTAACTCTCATCATCTTGGAGGATGGATGGTATGAGGTAGGATGGGGCATAGTCTGGTTTGGGGAACACCTAAGGGTGCAGAGGAGTTCAGCTGAAATATCACTTCCTCCAAGAAACCTTTCTTGTCAAACCCCTCCGTTTGACATCAGGGGCCCCATGTCCGTGTCCCCACAGTCTAGCTGTTCCCCTACATTATCGCCATTGTCTCACATCTGCCTCCTAGATGCTGGCCTTGTTCTCCCCAGTACTGGCCAGTTCTCTCCTCATGCCTGCTGCTCACTAACATGGGCTGATCTGAACTGCAGGCCTATGTCTTTTCCCGTTGGCTGACAGTCGCTGTCTGAAGCACTGTGTTGAGGAGGATTCTGAGGCTGCACACACATGCACACAGAAGCACCATGCCCGGCACAAAGTGAGCCATCAATACACGTCCGCTGCTAAATTAACACTGATGTTGCTATTGGGAGTTGGTTTTTAGGATCTGCACCCTCCGCTAACCTGTCCTTAGTCTCACATTTGTGGCAACCCAGGGTTGAGGAAGGGAACCAAAAAGGACTTCTGTTCTCAAATTACCTAAAGACACCTGCCTCCAACAGAAAGAATATCAACATGGAGTCAGGAGTCCTGAGTTTGAGACTGGCACTGCCCTGCTGACTTGCTTAGGGGACTGATTCTGACTCTGGGTCTCAGTATTTTCACCTATAAAACAGGAATAGTTCTCACCTTACAGGGAGCTGTAAGGACCAACTTCAAAAATCCAGAGGCAGGTCAAGCGCAGTGGCTCACACCTGTAATCCCAGCACTTTGGAAGGAGGTAAGTGGATCACCTGAGGCCATGAGTTCGAGACCAGCCTGGCCAACATGGTGAAACCCCATTTCCACTAAAAATACAAAAATTAGCCAGGCGTGATGGCGGGCACCTGTAATCCCAGCTACTCGGGAGGGAGGCTGAGGCAGGAGAATCACTTGAACCTGGGAGGTAGATGTCGCAGTCCAGCCCAGGTGACAAGAGTGAAACTCCATCTCAAAAAAAATCAAAAACAAAAAACAATTGTACCGGCGCGGTGGCTCACGCCTGTAATCCCAGCACTTTGGGAGGCTGGGGCAGGTGAATCACGAGGTCAGGAGTTCAAGACCAGCCTGGCCAAGATGGTGAAACCTTGTCTCTACTAAAAATACAAAAAATTAGCCAGAAGTGGTGACGAGCGCCTATAATCCCAGCTACTCGGGAGGCTGAGGCAGATAATTGCTTGAACCCGGGAGGGGGAGATTGCAGTGAGCCGAGATCTCACTGCACTCCAGCCTGGGCAACAGAGCAAGACTCCATCTCAAAAAAAAAAAAAAATACATCCAGACACAGGGGCCTGGTTCACCTTGACAAAGAACACTCTTCAGCCTACACCTCTGAGGACTGGGTATAGGCTCAGAGGGTGGGGACCCCAGAACTAGGGCCATTACCAGCCATGGTAGAGTCCTTACTCCTAGGCCCCCACCCTGAGATCCCTGTCTTCACACAATTGTAGAGCCTACTGTGAAACCTTTTTTTTCTTTAGAGACAAGGTCTCACTGTCACCCTGGCTGGGGGGCAGTAGCACAATCACAGCTCACTGCAGCCTGGACCTCCCAGACTCAAGAGCTCCTCCCACCTCAGCCTCCCAAGTAACTGGGACTACCATGCCCAGCTAATTTTTGTAATTTTTGTAAAGACAGGGTCTCCCAGGTTGGTCTTGAACTCCTAGGCTCAAACTACCCTTCTGCCTTGGCCTCCCAAAGTGCTGAGATTACAGGCGTGAGTCACTCACTGTGCCCAGCCAGTAAAATCTTCAGAGCAGGGTCAAACCTCCACTCTCTCGCTCTCCAGCTGTGTGATACTGGGCAAGTCCACCTCACTGGATCTGTTTCTTCATTTATTTATTTATTTTTGAGACAGGGCCTTATGCCGTCACCCAGCCTGGAGTGGTGGCACACTCACAGCTCACTGAAGCCTCGACCTCCTGAGCTCCAGCGATCCTCTCACCTCGGCCTCCCTAGTAGCTGGGACTACCGGCGTGTACCACCACGCCGGGCTAATTTTGTTATTTTTTGTAGAAACAAAGTTTCACCATTGTATTAGTCTGTTTTCACATGGCTGATAAAGATATACCCGAAACTGGCAGGGCACGGTAGCTCACACCTGTAATCCAAGCACTTTGGGAGGCCGAAGCAAGTGGATCACGAGGTCAGGAGATCAAGACCATCCTGGCTAACATGGTGAAACCCCGTCTCTACTAAAAATACAAAAAACTTAGCCAGGCATGGTGGTGGGCACCTGTAGTCTCAGCTACTCAGGAGGCTGAGGCAGGAGAATGGCGTGAACCCAGGAGGTGGAGCTTGCAGTGAGCCGAGATTGCGCGACTGCATGCCAGCCTGGGCGACAGAGCGAGACTCCGTCTCAAAAGAAAAAAAAAAAAAAAAAAGACATACCTGAAACTGGGAACAAAAACAGGTTTAATTGGACTTACAGTTCCACATGGCTGGGGAGGCCTCAGAATCATGGTGGGAGGTGAAAAGCACTTCTTACATGACGCTGGCAAGAGAAAAATGAGAATAAGCAAAAGTGGAGACCCCTGATAAACCCATCAGATCTTATGAGACTTATTCACTATCACAAGAATAGCACAGAAAGGCCGGGCGCGGTGGCTCACGCCTGTAATCCCAGCCCTTTGGGAGGCCGAGGTGGGTGGATCACGAGGTTGGGAGATCGAGACCATCCTGGCTAACACGGTGAAACCCCGTCTCTACTAAAAATACAAAAAAAATTAGCCGGGCGAGGTGGCGGGCGCCTGTAGTCCCAGCTACTCGGGAGGCTGAGGCAGGAGAATGGTGTGAACCCGGGAGGCGGAGCTTGCAGTGAGCCGAGATCGTGCCACTGCATTCCAGCCTGGGCAACAAAGCAAGACTCTGTCTCAAAAAAAAAAAAAAAAAAAAAGAATAGCACAGAAAGACCAGACCCTACGATTCAATTACCTCCCACTGGGTCCCTCCCACAACAGGTGGAAATTATGGGAGACACAATTCAAGTTGAGATTTGGGTGGGGACACAGCCAAACCATATGATTCCGACCCTGGCTCCCCCAAATCTCATGTCCTCACATTTCAAAACCAATCATGCCTTCCCAACAGTCCCCCAAAGTCTTTTTTTTTCTTTCTTTATTTTTTGAGATGGGGCCTCGCTGTGTTGCTCAGGCTGGAGTGCAGTGGCGTGATCTCCACTCACTGCAAGCTCTGTCCCCCAGGCTCACGCCATTCTCCTGCCTCAGCCTCCCATGTAGCTGGGACTACAGGTGCCCACCACTGCGCCCGGCCAATTCTCTGCATTTTTAGTAGAGACGGTGTTTCACAGTGTTAGCCAGGATGGTCTCGATCTTCTGACCTCGTGATCCGCCCGTCTCGGCCTCCCAAAGTGCTGGGACCACAGGTGTGAGCCACCGCGCCCGGCCCCCCAAAGTCTTACTCATTTTACCATTAACCCAAAAGTCCACAGTCCAAAGTCTCATCTGAGACAAGGCAAGTCCCTTCCACCTATGAGCCTATAAAATCAAAAGCAAGCAGCCAGGTGCAGTGGCTCGCACCTGTAATCACAGCACTTTGGGAGGCCAGGGTGGGTGGGTCATTTGAAGTCAGGAATTTGAGACCAGCCTGGCCAACATGGTGAAACTCTGCCTCTACTAAAACTACAAAATTAGCTGGGCGTGGTGGCATACGCCTGTAGTCCCAGCTACTTAGGAGGCTGAGGCAGGAGAAGCACTTGATTTTTTTTTTTTTTTTTTTTTGAGACGGAGTCTCGCTCTGTTGCCCAGGCTGGAATGCAGTGGCCGGATCTCAGCTCACTGCAACCTCTGCCTCCCAGGTTCACGCCATTCTCCTGCCTCAGCCTCCCGAGTAGCTGGGATTACAGGCGCCCGCCACCTCACCCGGCTAATTTTTTTTGTATTTTTAGTAGAGACGGGGTTTCACCGTGTTAGCCAGGATGGTCTCAATCTCCTGACCTCGTGATCCGCCCGTCTCAGCCTCCCAAAGTGCTGGGATTACAGGCTTGAGCCACCGTGCCTGGCCAGGAGAATCACTTGAACCTGGGAGGTGGAGGCTGCAGTGAGCTGAGATCATGCCACTACACTCCAGCCTGGGCAACAGAGTGAGACTCTATCTTAAAAAAAAAAAAGCCAGGTGTGGTGGCTCACGCTTGTAATCCCAGCATTTGGGAGGCCAAGGCAGGTTAATCACCTGAGGTCAGGAGTTTGAGACCAGCCTGGCCAATATGGTGAAATTCCATCTCTACTAAAAATAAAAAATCAGGCCGGGCGCGGTGGCTCAAGCCTGTAATCCCAGCACTTTGGGAGGCCGAGGCGGGTGGATCACGAGGTCAGGAGATCGAGACCATCCTGGCTAACATGGTGAAACCCCGTCTCTACTAAAAATACAAAAAACTAGCCGGGCGTGGTGGCAGGCGCCTGTAGTCCCAGCTACTCGGAGGCTGAGGCAGGAGAATGGCGTGAACCTGGGAGGCGGAGCTTGCAGTGAGCCGAGATCGCGCCACTGCACTCCAGCCTGGGTGACACAGCGCGAGACTCCGTCTCAAAAAAAATAAAAAATAAAAAATAAAAAATAAAAAAATAAAAAATAAAAAATCAGCCGAGTGTGGTGGCACATGCCTGCAGTCCCAGCTACTCGGGAGGTTGAGGCAGGAGAATCGCTTGAACCTGGGAGGCAGAGGTTGCAGTGAGCCAAGATCATGCCACTGCATTCCAGTCTGGGTGACAGAGTGAGACTCCATCTCAAAAAAAAAAACAAAAACTAAAGCAAGCTAGTTACTTCCTACATACAATGGGGGTACAGGTATTGGGTAAATATAGCCATTCCGAATGGGAGAAATTGGCCAAAACAAAGGGGTTATAGGCCCCATGCAAGTTCAAAATCCAGCGGGGCAGTCAAATTTTAAAGCTTCAAAATGGTCTCCTTTGACTCCAGGTCTCACATCCAGGTCACACTGATGCAAGAGGTAGATTCCCATGGTCTTGGGCAGCTCCGCCCCTGTAGCTTTGCAGGGTACAGCCTCCCTCCTCGCTGCTTTCACGGGCTGGTGTTGAGTATCTGCAGCTTTTCCAGGCGCATGGTGCAAGCTGTTGGTGGATCTACCATCCTGGGGTCTGGAGGGTGGTGGCCATCTTCTCACAACTCCACTAGGCAGTGCCCCAGCTGAGACTCTGTGTGGGGGCTCTGACCCCACATTTCCCTTTCACACTGCCCTAGCAGAGGTCCTCCATGACAGCCCTGTCCCTGTAGCAATTTTTGCCTGGGCATCCAGGACTTTCCATACATCTTCTGAAATCTAGGTGGAGGTTCCAAAACCTCAATTCTTGACTTCTGTGCATCTGCAAGTTCAACATAACGTGGAAGCTGCCAAGGCTTGGGGTTTCCACCCTCTGAAGCCAAAGTCCATTATGTATATTGGCCCCTTTCAACCACGGCTGGAGCAGCTGGAACACAGGGCACCAAATCCCTAGGCTGCACACAGCATGGGGACCCTGGGTCCAGCCCATGAAACAACTTTTTTCTCCTGGGCCTCCGGGCCTGTGATGGGAGAGGCCGCCATGAAGGTCTCTGACATGGCCTGGAGACGTTTTCCCCATGGTCTTGGGGATTAACATTAGGCTCCTTACTACTTATGCAAATTTCTGCAGCCAGCTTGAATTTCTCCCCAGAAAAAGGGTTTTTCTTTTCTATCGCATAGTCAGGCTGCAAATTTTCCAAACTTTGCTCTGCTGCCCTTATAAGACTGAATGCCTTTAACAGCACCCAAGTCACCTCCTGAATGCTTTACTGCTTAGAACAGTCTTCTACCAGATACCCTAAATCATCTTTCTCAAGTTCAAAGTTCCATAAATCTCTAGGGCAGAGGCAAAATGCCACCAGTCTCTTTGCTAACACATAACAAGAGGCCAGGCACAGTGGCTCAAGCCTGTAATCCCAGTACTTTGGGAGGCCAAGGTGGGCAGATCACAAGGTCAGGAGATTGAGACCATCCTGGCCAACATGGTAAAACCTTGTCTCTACTAAAAATACAAAAATTAGCTAGGCGTAGTGGTGTGCGCCTATAGTCCTAGCTACTCAGAAGGCTGAGGCAGGGGAATCACTTGAACCCAGGAGGCAGAGAGAGGTTGCAGTGAGCCGAGATTGCGCCACTGCACTCTAGCCTGGTGACAGAGTGAGACTCTATCTAAAAAAAAAAAAAAAAAAGGCCACATACGGTGGCTCACACCTGTAATCCCAGCACTTTGGGAGGCCGAGGCAGGAAGATCACGAGGTCAGGAGATTGAGACCATCCTGGCTAACACAATGAAATCTTGTCTCTACTAAAAATATGAAAAATTAACCGAGTGTGGTGGTGAGCGCCTGTAGGCCCAGCTACTCAGGAGGCTGAGGCAGAAGAATGGCAGGAACCCAGGAGGCAGAGCTTGCAGTGAGCAGAGATTGCACCACTACTCCAGCCTGGGCCATAGAGTGAGACTCCATCTCAAAAAAAAAAAAACAACAAAAAACCCAGGTGTGGTGGCTCACACCTGTAATCCCAGCACTTTGGAAGGCCAAGGTGGGCAGATCACCTGAGATCAGGAGTTCAAGACCAGCCCAGCCAACATGGCAAAACTCCGTCTCTACTAAAAATACAAAAATTAGCCAGTAATCCCAGCTACTTGGGAGGAGAATCACTTGAACCTGGAAGGCAGAGTTTGCAGTAAGCCCAGATCATGCCATTGCACTCCAGCCTGAGTGACAGAGCAAATCTCTGTCTCAAAAAAAAAAAATTAATTGGCTGGGCGCGGTGGCTCATGCCCGTAATCCCAGCACTTTGGGAGGCCGAGATGGGCGGATCATGAGGTCAGGAGATCAAAACCATCCTGGCTAACCCAGTGAAACCCCATCTCTACTAAAAAATACAAAAATTAGGTGGGTGAGATGGTGGGCGCCTGTAGTCCCAGCTACTCGGGAGGCTGAGGCAGGAGAATGGCGGGAACCCGGGAGGCGGAGGTTGCAGTGAGCTGAGATCCGGCCACTGCACTCCAGCCTGGGCGACAGAGCGAGACTCCATCTAAAAAAAAAAAAAAAAATTAAATAAATAAATAAATAAATAATGAGAGTCACCTTTACTCCAGTTCCCAACAAGTTCCTCATGGCCATCTGAGACCACCTCAGCCTGGACCTTATTGTCCATATCGTTATCAGCATTTTGGGCAAAGCCATTTGACAAGTTTCTAGGAAGTTCTAAACATTCCCTCATTTTCCTGTCTTCTTCTGAGCCCTCCAAACTGTTCCAACTTCTGCCTGTTACCCAGTTCCAAAGTTGCTTCCACTTTTTTTGGTATCTTTTCAGCAACACCCCACTCCTGGTACCAATTTACTGTATTCGTCTGTTTTCATACTGTTGATAAAGACATACCTGAAACTGGGAATAAAAAAAGATTTAATTGAAATTACAGTTCCACATGGCTGAGGAGGCCTCAGAATCATGGTGAGAGGTGAAAGGCACTTCTTATATGGTAGCAGCAAGAGAAAGATGAGGAAGAAGCAAAAACAGAAATCCCTGATAAATCCATCAGATCTCATGATATTTATTCACTATCACAAAAATAGCACAGGAAAGACCAGCCCCCATGATTCAATTACCTCCCTCTGGGTCCCTCCCACAACACATGGGAATTACGGGAGATACAATTCAAGTTGAGATTTGGGTGGGGACACAGCCAAATCATATCAACCATGTTGTTCAGACTGGTCTTGAACTCCTGAGCTCAAGTTATCCACCCACCTCAGCCTCCCAAAGTGTTGCGATTACAGGGGTGAGCCAAATGGTTTGCAGTGAGCCAAGATTGCACCACTGCACTCCAGCCTGGGCGACAAACCAAGACAAAAAAAAAATAAAAATAAAAATTAGCCAGGTGTGGTGGCGCATGTCTGTAGTTCCAGCTACTCTGGAGGTTGAGGGGGAAGAATCACTTGAACCACTTGAGAATCACTTGAGGGGGAGGTCACAGGGAGTTGAGATCACACCACTGCACCCCAGCCTGGGCAACAGAGTGAGACTCAATCTCAGAAAAAAAAAAAAAAAAAATGATTAACTGAGATAATTGAGTAAAGCATGCACTTAGCATTTGACTTGAGGTCTAGTTAAGTGCCCAGTAAATATTACCAATAATAATCATCATCATCGTCATCATCATCCCCCTGAATGCTGTGGCTATGCACGGTTTAAGATATCCATGTTGATCCTGGTCCTTGGTCCTTCCACATCATAACTCCTGGAACCCTCACAGATGACTACACTGTCATCCCCACTTCCCAGATGAGCAAAGTGAGGCTTAGAGAGTCTGGGGCTTTTCAGACTGAAAAATTCCAGAAGACAGAGGCCTTCCCTCCCAAACCTGTGCTCCTCTTAGAACTGAGGCTGTGTCTCCCCATCAGACTAGGTGTTTTGCCTCCCTCCTTTGCCAGGGCTCTTTTTTAGGCCTCCAGCTAAGCTCAGAGGAGAAGAGGGGTGAGGTGCAGCCTCCCTGCCTCCTGTGTGGCACAAGGAGAGGTTCAGGCTATGGACAAAGGTCAGCACAGGCCTGCCTGGTCTTAGCTGTCCCAGTTGATGCAGGGAGGCCTCATGACTGCCCCTATCCACCTCCAAAATGTCTCCAGCTTCCCACCTGAATAGGCTAAGCCTTTGAAATGAGGCTGCAGCACTGGAGATGATGGCTAGTGGTGGGGTAGGGGGGAGTCAGCAGCTCCCTGGCCCCCCATGTCCCCCTCTAGGCACTCCTATCAGTATTGGCTGGTCAGCATTGGCCACCACAGCCCTGGGGGATGGCTCTGGGTGCCCATGCCATGACAGAAGAAGTATAAAAGTTTCCAGCGCACCAGCAAGCCAGGGTGAATAGGGGCCAACTCCTTCATGCAAGCAGGCTCTAGATGCCCACCTGCTAGCAGGAAATAATAGCATCAGATAGCAACCACCAGGACACACACACACACACACACACCAAACTCTGCACCACTTAGTAGAGTGATACCATGGGCCCTGGCATTCCAGACTCAGGATCAAATCCTGTTTACACTACTTCCCAGTTGTGCAAACTTGGGTAGTATTATGGGTTGAATTGGGTACCTCCAAAAATTCATAAGTTAAAGTCTTTAATAAGCCTTCAATATCTCAGAATGTGACCTTACTTGGGAATAGAGTCTTTACAGATAAATTCAAGTTAAAATGAGGTCTTTGGCCAGGCGCAGTGGCTCACGCCTGTAATCCCAGCACTTTGGGAGGCTGAGGCGGGCGGATCACCTAAGGTCAGGAGTTTGAGACCAGCCTGACTAACATGGTGAAACCCTGTATCTACCAAAAATCCTGGGCAACAAGAGTGAAACTGCGTTTCCAAAAAAAAAAAAGCTGGGAGCAGTGGCTCTCGCCTGTAATCCCAGGACTTTGGGGGGCCAAAGCAGGTGGATCACCTGAGGTCAGGAGTTCAAGACCAGCCTGGCCAACATGGTGAAAGCCCATCTCTACTAAAAATACAAAAATTACCCTGGCGTGGTGGTAGGAGCCTGTAATCCCAGCTACTCAGGAGGCTGAGGCAGGAGAATTGCTTAAACCCAGGAGACGGAGGTTGCAGTGTGCCGAGATCGTACCATTGCACTCTAGCCTCGGCAACATAGAGAGACTGTGTCTCAAAAAAAAAGAGGTCTTTGGGGTGGGCCCTAATCAATATGACTGGTGTCCTCATAAGCAGGGGTAGTTTGGAAACAGATATGCACAGAGGTTAGACAAGGTGAAGAGACGAAGAGACGCAGGGAGAAGGTGGCCATCTACAAGCCAAGGAAAAAGGCCTGAACAGATCCTTCCTTCACAGCCCTCAGAAAGGGTCCTCCCAAGACCTTGAATTTGGACATCTGGTTTCCAGAACTGTAAGCCACCCAGTCTGGGGTATTTTGTTATGCGAGCCCTAGCAAGCCGATACAGGCAATGACTGTTTCTTGCAGCCTCAGCTCCCAAACGCCTAAGCAGAAATTATAAGAGTACTTGCCTCGGTTGGACATGGTGGCTCACGCCTGTAATTCCAGCAGTTTGAGAGGTGGAGGTGGGTGGATCACAAGGTCAGGAGATTGAGACCATCTTGGCCAACATGGTGAAACCCCGTCTCTACTAAAATACAAAAAATTAGCTGGGCGCAGTGGCGCGTGCCTGTAATCCCAGCTACTTGGGAGGCTGAGGCAGGAGAATCTCTTGAACCTGGGAGACGAAGGCTGCAGTGAGCTGAGATCGCCCCACTGCACTCCAGCCTGGTGACAGAGTAAGACTCTATCTCAAAAAAAAAAAAAAAAAAAAGGCCGGGCGCGGTGGCTCACGCCTATAATCCCAGCACTTTGGGAGGCCGAGACGGGTGGATCACGAGGTCAGGAGATTGAGATCATCCCAACTAACACGGTGAAACCCTGTCTCTACTAAAAATACAAAAAATTGGCCAGGCGTGGTGGCAGCGCTTGTAGTCCCAGCTACTCAGGAGGCTGACGCAGGAGAATGGCGTGAACCCAGGAGGAGGAGCTTGCAGTGAACCGAGATCGCGCCACTGCACTCCAGCCTAGGCGACAGAGCGAGACTCTGTCTCAAAAAGAAAAAAAGAAAGAAAAAAATTCCAAAAACAAGTACTTGCCTCATAAGTTGCTATGAGGCTGAGATGAGATGGTACTGGTAGCACAGGGTTAGGCACATAGCACCTACTCAATAAATGGGGGTGGCATTTACTATTATGGTTATTATTCACCATAGATTACTCATTTCTATATACACTTATACAATTACTCATATATTCCAAACAATACTGTATTGTTTACCTCCCAAGTACCAAGCATGTGAGCCTTGAGGTTGAACAAACCTCTCTTATCTTGGGGGACTTGACAATGAACAAAGATAGTGCTATTCTCATGGGAGATACAGTTTACATACACACGAATTGGCTGATGGAAGAACAAATGGCTGTAGGTTTGCCCATGCGTGTGCATTTGTTACTGTGTGTGTACATGGTGTTAATATATGCATGGGTGCATCAGAGTGCCCGTGTGCAAGTTAGTATGTGTGCATCTGGTTATCCAAGTGTGTACCTGTGTGTACTTGTGCATGCATAAGTATACATGTGTGTTGTACATGTGGTGGTATACCACGTGTGCACATGTACGTTAGCATGTACCTAAATGTACACGTGGGGGCATGAGAACATATGGGCCAGTATGAATCTGGGTCAGTGTGGCGAGCATGGGCAGATGTGCAAGCATGCGTGAGAAGAATAGAGTCCAAAGCTGGTGCCCTTTGCTACCTACAGCCCAAGAAGGAGCTCTATGAGGTCATCTCAGCCTCAGCCACCTGGCAGCCTCAAGTGGACAGACACCCCTTCCCCAAGTCAAGTTAGAATGCTTCCATGCCAGGCCGGGCGCCATGGCTCACGCCTGTAATCCTAGCACTTTGGGAGGCCAAGGTGGGTGGATTGCCTAAGCTCAGGAGTTCAAGACCAGTCTGGGAAACTCGGTGAAACCCCGTCTCTACTAAAATACAAAAAAATTAGCCAGGCGTGATGGTGTGTGCCTGTAATCCCAGCTACGCGGGAGGCTGAGACAGGACAATCTCTTGAACCCGGGGGGCGGAGGTTGCAGTGAGCTGAGATCGCAAGATTGCACTCCAGCCTGGGCGACAGAGTGAGACTCCGTCTCAAAAAACAAAGAAAAGAAAAAGAAAAAAGAATGCTCCCATGCCAAGGCATCTGCCCCAGGATCCTCCCCAGTGTGTAGCCTTGGTTTTCAGTTAGTCCTTCCTGTATTCTGAAACCAGCAGTCCCAAATATCCTGAATGAAACAGATATCAGCCCTAGATTCCAGGCACACATTCGTACTATGTCCTTACTCAGCTCCCCTCAATCTATCTTTCCAAAGAGGGAAGTGGGATTCCACTTTCCAAAGGCTGCTCCAATTTGGGTGTCCTATTCCTGCACCCTACATGCTCAACATTAACACTCCCAGTTCCCCTACCACCTAGGGTGCAGGGGCCTAATTTACCCGGGCTCTTGTACCACCATCACAGAATCTGATGCTTCATAGAGAAGGGAGGCTGGATATGGGTCTAGGAGGGGCAAGCCCTCAAGTACTAGCCAAGCCAATGCCCAGTGGGCATCTGTAGCTCCAAGTGGGAGCTGTGAGGGGACACCCAAGGGTGAAAGAGACCTAAGGCACTAGGGCTTGGGGTAGGGAGTGGAGAACCACAGATGAGACCATACCCAGGGGACTGACCCCTACCCCACGCTCACTCTCCCCTGACCAGGACCTGGTGGACCCCTAAAGGATGAGACTAGGAGAACCAGAGACGTTTGGGCCAGACTGTCCTCTACCCCAAAACTAAAGTCTGAACTACAAATCTGAGTTCCAACAGTTTTAATAGTGATGACAATGACAGAAGCTCACATGTATCATGCAGTTACTAAGTACCTGGACCTACATTCAGCACTTTCCATGCACTGTCCCATAGAAGCCACACATTGTTTTGGTGGGGTTAGGGACCATCAGTGTTACCACCATTTTAAAACTGAGACAACCAAGGCTCAGTTTGGGTCATCTGCCCTCCAGCATGCAGTCAATTAGTGGTAGAGCCAGGATTTAAGCTTGGTCCTCCTGAGTCCAGACCCACACTCTCAACCACCAAGTTCCTACCTTACTAAGTGATCCCTCTCTCAATCTCCCATTGTTCAGTGACTTGCTAAACCCCATCACCTCCGATTTCTGTGGGACTCCCAGCATGCCTCTCAGTGAGGGTGAGGGCCTTCCCTCAGGTCTCGTGAGGTGTGCAGATCACAGGACCACTTCAGACCCACTAAATCAGACTCTCCACACTGGCCTGCCCCCTCCTCCTCACATCTGTGTGCTCACAAGGACAAGTGGTCTGCTGTGCACCAGGATTTGAGAATTCCTGGGGTGGTGGGATCCCTTGGCCAGAAGAAAGTTAGGAAAAGGTGAAATGTACCCTCTCCCCCAAGCCCTCCTGGAGAAACTTCAGGTCAGAAGACTGAGGATGCCCTGAGGCCTGGCTACCATTCCTTCCTCGTCAAATGGGCAACATTAGGGGGGAGACGATCCATGAATTCCAGAGGTGTTGCCAATTATGGGGGTGGGGAGAAGGAAATGAGTTCTGCCCAATCACCTCCCTGCTATCCCCGAGCCAGAGGGGCACAGATCCTCCCCTTTAATCCCCCCCCATCTCCCTCGCCCCGCCCCCGCCAAACTTGAGTGGGGTGGGAGCAACCAGCACGGTTTAGGGGAGTGGGCCATGTCGGGCTAGAGACAGGAAGGTGGGAGCCCCTCATAGACAAAGACTGACCCCAGCCAGGCCGGCTGGCCAGCCAGCCCATCCCCACCCCCCTGCGGCAGGCAGCTTGGCAGGGCTGAGCGCCAGCTCCTCGCTCCAAACCGAGTTCCCGCCGAGCGTGCTTAATGCAGCGGCAGTGACATTTCTGCCTTCAGAGGCAAAAACAGGAACCCGGCCATTTTGACGAACGGCGCCCAGAGCGCTGGCGGGAGACAAGGAGGGTCAGGTTCTGACTCCTGCACCCGGCTGCCCTAACGGGCTCACCCCTGCCCAGGCCCAGGGATCAAGCCAGAGAGAGGGTCACGAAACCAGGGTCACCAGACCGACAGGGAAGGTGCTATAGAATCCCCACCCTCTTGTATAGGTGGGGAAACTGAGGCCACAGCGCTGACACTAGCCAGATGCACAGAAGGCAAACGGAAGGATTAAGAAAGTCCCAGAAGGATGCCTTGAGGAATGTCGGGTAGGCGCGCTGGTCTGAGGAGCTAAAAGGCTGACTCCAACCCGCCACAACAGCCCACTCCAAAGGAGTCTGCACACCTGGAACCCCCCGCTCCGGCGCGCCCTCATGAGGGCGCTCCCAGAGCCTCTAACCCTCCAAGCAGCGAGAGGGTTAAACTTCCTCGCAGTACTTGCCGCAGTAAGTGGAAAGGAAAGAAGTGTCAACTCTGTTCTCACCACAGCGGGGCTGTCGGATGGCACCTCCCCCCGCCCCGCGCACCCCGCCCGGCCTGCTCCCCCGCCCTCCCCTCGGAGCGCGCGCACACACACCTCCCACCGCTTTGCCCAAATTATTTTCGATCCCGGGAGACTCCGGATGCCAGACGCGCTCGGCGGCGGCGGCGGCGGCGGCGGCCGCGCCTGATTCATTGCGCCAAAGCTGCAGATGCGACCTCCCGCCTGCGCCCCGTGCCCCGGCCCGCGCTGGGCTGCGCGCGCGCCTGGAGAGATGGGGGCCAATTTGTAGGCGCTTCCCCCCACAAAAGAGGCGGGTCCTGGCCCCCCGGGGCTCGGTCCCCCTGTCTCCAGCTCCCTGGGCTGCGCTAATTAGCTTCCTCAGGGGGCGCCACGCGGCGTGAGGGGCGGCAATTTCCCGGCTGGGCTGCGGGGGAAGCGCTCCCGCCGCCTGGGAAGGTGAAATGGGAAACTCGATTCAAAGAGAGCTTTCCTCCCCCCTCCCGCCAAGCGCCGTAGAAAACGGGTTTGAAATTCCTCCTCCTTTTTTTTTTTTTTTTTTTTATTTATAGTGCACGGTCTCCATGGCAACCGCGGAGGAGGTCACGGTAGCTGGGCCCCCGCGCGTCACCCCGCGCCTCGCCGGCTGCAGGCGCCGGGATTGCGGCCTCCCAGGCGCCGCGGCCCGCGTGGACTCAGCTCCGAGTTCTCCGCCCCCGCTCCGCCCTGCTCGCAGCTCAGGCCCCAGCCATATGACTGCCAGGTCCCAACGGCGAATGGCGCACCTGGGCACCAGTGCGCTAGGCTATACCTCTGTCCCCGGGCTCTGACACGCGGGACTGCGCCACGAAACACGTGCCCAACCCCAAGACGAGAACACGTGCGGCAAGACGCCGCCAAGGGGCTGTCTGCATTCGTGGATGCCCTGGGTAATCGACCTATATTGGCGCACAACTGCAGAGCTCTTGCTAAGACGTGACCAACCGAGGCTAACAACGCTGGCTTTGGAGTCACAGCCGAGCCCCACCTCGATAACTTACTAGCTGTGTGACTTCGGCCAAGTCACCACCTCTCTGCGCCTCAGCTTGCTCATCAGCAAAATGGAATTGTGAGGCCTAATTGATACAAAATACGTTCAACGCTTATCATGGTGTTTGGCACGTGGTTCTGAAAATCTGTGGTTGGAATTATTTCTTCTTGGCTGTGAAAGCCAAGGCCCCAAAGACTTCGATTAGGGGCGCACGCTTAGCCCGGAGGCTAGGAGTTCCGCTTCGGGAGCTCCCCAGCACCTCAGCCTAGGCGCACAGGCAGCTAGCGGGAGGCCCGTGCGGGCTGCTTAGGGACTGGGACCGCCTGGGGCGCGGCGGGCGGGGTTGCAGTCTCCAGAGCTCGCCACGTCCGCACCCGGAACCCTGGAAACGGGGCTCCCAGAGGCTCCCCAGCTACCATCCCCCCGCCCCCCCGCCCACCGCCCGTCCCAGCACCATTAGCAACAGGCCTGCCCGCCCGCCCTCCCAGGCTGAGGCCGCACCTGACCCACCGGATGGCGGCTTCTGGGCCGAGCCATGCCCCCCAGCGTGCACACTTCCTCCCGGACCCCCAGCGCCCCGTCGAGTGCACAGAGGGAGGGGATCGGGCCGCCCCCGCCCCGCCAGCTTCCCACAGCCTGAGCTGCCCGGAGCCGGGGAGGCAGGAAGTCTCAGAGCCGGGGCGTGGAGGCGGGGTGGGGGCAGGAAGTTGGGGGTGACTCTCCCAGAGACCCCAGACAGGGCCCCGGCGTGGGAGCGGGGTGGGCGGGCACGTAGGGATTAAGGGCGCCCCCCTCCTCTGTAGCCTTAGGCCATGTGACCCCGGCTGGAACACCCTGCAGGGTGAGGGCGAAGGCCGCTACCTCTGGCGACCCCCAGCAGCGCGCACAGGGAGGGAGGGGCCGCCTTTGTCTACTTTGCCGCAGAGGCAGCCCCCCACAACCCCTCCCCCCAGCGCCCCGCCGGGCCCTGCACAGCCCGGGTTTTCCATCCGGCCCGGCTCGGCTCGGCAGCTGTCAGGGGACCGAGCTGACCTTCGCGAGCAGGGAGTTTCAATTAGCCGCAGATCAGATAAGCGGGCGGGCCCGTCTCTCCGGGCACTGCGGGGGCTCAGCCCCGCCCCCGCCACGCCGCGCCAAACGCGCTCCAGATGGGAACAAAGATGAGGACGCAGCTCCACCTGCCTCCCCGGGGAAGGGAAGAGGAGGCCCCGCCGGGAGGAGCTTCCCACCAGGGGAAGGGGTCACACGCCCTGCCCTGCCCTGCCCGTCTGGGATTCCAGGGGCATGGGTCTGGCCAAGATGATCTTTGCGGTTCTGCTTGCCTCCTGCACTGAGGAGAGGTGCCTGCTGCACTGACCTCATCCCCAGGCGGGCGCCGTGCCCTCCCTCTCCCGGAGAGAGCGTTTTGCCATCTCTGATCTCATCCAGAGCCTCCCTGGGAGGCTGAGAGAAGGCAGAACCTAACAGAAAAAGGAAGCTGAGGCTGGGACTTCTTGATCCAGGTCACATCAAATACATATTGTTCAGATGTTTACTGAGTGCCTACTACGTGCTAGGCACTATTTAGACCATGAGAACACGAGAGCACAGTCTTGTCCCCAGCCTCTCAGAACTTGCGTTCTAGTGACGTTCAAGTAAACAAATAGTTGACCAAGATCACTTCAGAGAGAGTGAGGAGCCATGAGGACATTAAAATAGGTCATGTGAGACTGACTTCAGGGAGGGGTCCATATGAGCTATTGTCATCAGGGGAGGCCTCTGAGGAGAAGATATCTGAGCTGGGGCCTGAAAGACCAGGAAGAGCCAGCCAAGCAAAGGAGAGGGGGCAGAGCATGCCAGGCAGAGGGCACAGCCGGCACAGAGGCTCCAAAGCTGCAAAGGCTCCAAGTCTGCAAAGAATGTGCCTCTTGAAGGTGAGGGGAAGGCCTTTGTAAGCCCAAAGGGTATGCCTATAGGGCTGGGCCTTGCAGGCCCCCTGAGGGGTCAGGGTTTATGCAAAGTGCCATGGCAGCCTTCGGTGGGTTTTAAGCTGGGAGGTCTGACTTAAACTTTTTAAAGATCCCCCTGGCCACCCTGTAGACCAATGGAAGGCAAAGGATCAAGTAAGGAGACCTGGGAGGAGGGGCTGGGGGTTGGGATAGCAAGGGAAAGATGGTGGTGGAGAGGTTGCTGGCTTAGAGATATTTTGGCAGATGAATTGGATGTGTGGGTGAGGTAGGGTAATAGACGTTTGCTGAAACAGGCAGGATTTGAACCTAGGTCGGTCTTTGGGAGCATGGAGGCCCAGCTTAAGAGGTTAAGGGTAAAGCTATGGAGCAAGAAGCCAGGGTTGAAATGCTGGTACTGATATTCACTAGCTGAGTGACCTTGGGTAAACATCAATTTCCTTGGGTAGATCAGTTTCCTCAAGCATTTGAAAAGAAAAGGATGGGATCATAATCCAGATTGTCATTGTGAGGTTTAAGTATGATGTAAGGTGGAAGTGTTTAGCATAGAGCCTGGGAGGAGTAGGTGCTCTATAAATGTTGGCTGTTATTGTGGGGGTTGTTGCTGCTCCACCCACCCCCACACACCTGCCTCTTAGTACCAGAACAGTCCTCAACACACAGCCTGGCCTTTCCACCCGACCTCTGGCTTTGTTTTCATTTGCTGAGGGTAGAAGCTCCTCCTCCCATCAACCACTGCTCCCCCCCACCCCCACACCTTTGTTTGGAAGGCTGTTTGAGGGGGTGGAGGTCACTGGGAAGAGACCCACCCAGTCCTTGTTCACTAAACTGTCTACTGGGATCCTCCTCATCTCAGGACCCTAACTCTCCATCCTCTGGTTACCGTAGGAGTTGCTCAAAGGTCTCAAGGTGAGCCCTCCCCAACTGCCTTCCTGAAGAGTTGAGACCATTCAGTTATCACTCATTCAATCAGTTGAGTGGCCCTCCAGGGCCCAGGGTGGTGGTGGGGACAGACAAAAGCAAACGCAGGCCCCGCCCTCAGGCAGAGGCCTGTACTCTTTCCTGAATTGCAGTTAGTTATGGCATTTTAGGCTCTAGGAGCTGAAAGAGCTGAGCAGAGCAAGTAGAGGGGTGGGGGTGGAGGCCTAAATTACAACTCCCATTTATGGAAACTTTACCCAGGGCCAGGCACTTTGCTCTGGTCCATGAATGTCACACATACATGTCATCGAGTCCTTATAACCACCCCATCCACACCATGAGACTGGTACAATTTTTTGTTTTTGTTTTTCTGAGTTGCAGTTTCACTCTGTCACCCAGGCTGGAGTGCAGTGGCGCGATCTCGACTCACTGCAACCTCCACCTCCCAGGTTCAAGTGATTCTCCTGCCTCAGCCTCCCAAGTAGCTGGGACCACAGGCATGTACCACCATGCCCGGGCAATTTTTGTATTTTTAGTAGAGACGAGGTTTCACTATGTTGGCCAGGCTGGTCTTGAACTCCTGACCTCAGGTGATCCACCCGCCTCAGCCTCCCAAAGTGCTGGGATTACAGGCATGAGCCACTGCACCCAGCACAATCATTGTTCTTAATGTATGAGTAAATAAACAGAAACTTCCAGAGGTGATGTGTCTTGCCCAAGATCTACCATTAAGTGGTAGGGCTGGGAATCAAACCCAGGCCTGGCTGAAGCCAGAACAGGAGAATTGAGCCATTCTGCTATCTGGTCTCATATGTCATTTAATGGACAAATGCTTCTTAAAGGCCTTCAACCAATATCCTGTAGAGATGGATCTACCCCTTCTGCCCTTGATTTCCCTGTGTGCCTGAAGTTTCAAGGACGGAGGCTGAATCAAGTCCAGCCAGGTGCTAGGTACACAGTAGCTATACTTCAGTGTGGCAACCTCTTGACAAAGCAGTGATGATACCTGCCCTCACCTCCACACCTCCCCTTGAGTTGTGGGTCTCCCTTTCAGCCCATTTCAGAGCACCTCAGAGCTGTGGACTAGAAAAAGAAAGTTCTACTTTGCATAATATTTGCATCTGCTTTGAATGCTGTTCACCTAACATCAAAATGTACGGAGTCCTTGGCGCTGGCACCCTATTCCCCCTCTTGGGCTCCTAAGCCCACCCACCTGCTGACCCAGAGCAGGGGGTAGGGTTCTTGGGGGACCATTTAGGCTCCACCTAAGCTTGTCTACTTCCAGTGTGCTGGTGAGGGAGATGGGAAGGCTCCTGCCCTCATCTCTGCCCCTCCCTCCCCTCCATCCCTTCCTGGGGGAAGTGTGGTGGGTCAGGGCAGGAAACCTAGGCAGCACACACACACACAGCAGGGCAGCAGGAACTACCCCGCGTCTGGGAGCCTGCCTGGGAGCCTGAGGTTGAGGAGAAGGGAAAGGAGACATTGCTGCTACAGCTACTGATGCTGAAGGCTGGCTTGACTGCACCTAGCAGGATCCTCATGCCCTAGCCTCTCTTCACACAGGGCTAGGCTGCCATCTTAGGAGCTCACCCCTACACACCCTTCTGATTGGGCTGCTTCGTCTGGAGGGAAGGAGGGGGAGGGACAGGAAGAAATGGAGATGCCAGTAATGGGAGGGTAGCAAGGACTAGAAAAGAAACTGTGGCTCGGCAATCCTGGGGAGAGAATGGGGAGAGTCTGGAAACAGCCCAGCCTCAGCCTGGAGCTTTAACCAGGTCAGGGCCCCCTAAGAGACCCTGATATGAAAATACAGGAGGAGGGAGCTCCTGTGATTGGTTGATGAAGTGTGACCCATGTGAGTTAACAGGCCAATAACCTGTCTTGATTGGATCCAGCCATCATTGTTCCCATGAGTGTCTTGGGGTCTAATTGGCCATGAGGTGTCTGCAGTTGAAGACTGGGGTTAGCAGTAGCATCTTGCAGCCCACACATCCCCTGTCGCTATGTCAGGTGGAGATTTCAGGCTTGGAGGCACCCAGTGGGTACCTGGGTAAGAACCAGAGACCCAGGAACTCAGAATGCTGGGTTCACCTGGGGTCCATAGATAAGGGGAGGCAATAGGATACTTACTTAGTGGCTTTGGGCCAGCCACGTGATGGGTGCTGAGGGTGCTGACAGCCTGGGAGGGATCCTCAGATCTGAAGACAACCACTGCACAAACACTAACCTGAGAGCCCTTCCTGGAGGAGGCAGCACAGGGGCTGGGCTTCAATGGATGGGTTAGAGGGCCAGCACGGTGGCTCACACTTGCAATCCCAGCGCTTTGGGAGACCGAGGTGGGACAATCACCGGAGGCCAGGAGTTCAAGACCAGCCTGGGCAACACAGTGAGACCCAAGGCCTCAGACCTTGTTTCTGCAAATAATTTTTTAAAAACACACAGAGGTCAGGCACAGCGGCTCACACCTGTAATCCCAGCACTTTGGGAAGTCGAGACAGGAGGATCACTGGAGCCCAGGAGTTCAAGACCAGCCTGGGCAACAAGGCAAAACCCCATCTCTACAAAAAATACAAAAATTGGCCAGGCGCACTGGCTCATGCCTGTAATCCCAGAACTTTGGGAGGCCGAGGTGGGAGGAACATGAGGTCAGGAGATAAGAGACCATCTTGGCTAACACGGTGAAACCCCGTCTCTACTAAAAATACAAAAAATTACTGGGCATGGTGGCGGGCGCCTATAGTCCCAGCCACTTGGGAGGCTGAGGCAGGAGAATGGCGTGAACCCGGGAGGCGGAGCTTGCAGTGAGCTGAGATCACACCACTGCACTCCAGCCTGAACGACAGAGCAAGACTGTCTCAAAAAAAAAAAAAAAATTAGGTGGGTGTGGTGGCATGCACCTGTAGTCCCAGCTACTTGGGAGGCCCAGGTGAGAGGATGGATTGAGCACGGGAGATCGAGGTTGCAGTAAACCCTGATTATGCCACTGTACTCCAGCCTGGGTGACAGAGTGAGACCCTGTCTCACAAATAAATAAATAAATACACACAAAGTGACAAGACATGACTGAAGGCACAGTGGGCAGGGACTTCTCCAGGGTGTCAGGGACCACGGCAGTAGAGGAGAAGAGAAAAGGCAGCAAGGCTGGGTTGTGCCAGGAGGCAGGAGTTTGACAGGCAGGAGGGGGCATGAAAGGTAGATGCACACTGGAGAGGGAGGTGGAGATTCCCCCTACCTGCCCCTACACTTGCATCCTTACCTGTGCTCTGGCAGGCAAAATACCAGGCCTGCATGGAGGTCCCCAGTGCACCATCCGCTCCATCTACCACCTACACACAGCACACTGGGTCTTGTCCCCAGGCCCCGGAGCAGTTCCTTTGCTGCCCTCAGCTGAGTTCCCAGAGGAAGCTTCTACCCCGGAGTGGAGTCTCCTGGGCCCTGGGTCTTCTCCTTGTGCACGTCCCCCTCACCAGCCTGGGCTCAGCTTAGCGGCCGTGCTGGCAGACCCTCACAATAATTCCCACAGCCCTTATACCTCTATGGTCACACAGTCTCAGGCTTCATTCCAGTTACGATAACTTAAAGTCACATAATCTCCTCAAACCTCAGTTTCCTCACCTCAAAATGGACATAATACCACGTTTCTTTTTTCCTTTCTTTTTTTTTTTTTTTTAAGACGGAGTCTCGCTCTATTGCCAGGCTAGAATACAGTGGTGTTAGCTCACTGCAACCTCTGATTCCCTGGTTCAAGCGATTCTCCTGCCTCAGCCTCCTGAGTAGCTGGGATTACAGGCACGTGCCACCAAGCCCAGCTAATTTTGGTATTTTTAGTAGAGACGGAGTTTCACCATGTTGGCCAGGATGGTCTCGATCTCCTGACCTCGTGATCCCCGCCTGCCTTGGCCTCCCAAAGTGCTGAGATTACAGGTGTGAGCCACCGCGCCTGGCCTTTTTTTTTTTTTTTTTTGAGATGGAGTTTTGCTCTTGTTGCCCAGGCTGGAGTGTGCGGTGGCGCGATCTCGGTTCACTGCAACCTCTGTTTTCCAGTTTCAAGCAATTCTCCCACCTCAGCCTCCCAAGTAGCTGGGATTACAGGCGCCTGCCACCATACCCAGCTAGTTTTTGTATTTTTAGTAGAGACAGGGTTTCATCATGTTGGCCAGGCTGTTCTGCAACTCCTGACCTTGTGATCTACCTGCCTCGGCCTCTCAAAGTGCTGGGATTACAAGTGTGAGCCACTGTGCCTGGCCTGTGCCTGGCATTCTTTCAGGCACTGGGGCTTCAGCAGTAAATTGCACAGACAAGGTCCCTGTTCTTAAGGGTTTCCATTCTAGAGGGGGAAAATGAATGTAAAAATGAAGTCGTTTCACATTATGGCAAATGCTGTGAAATTATAAATAGGATAAGGTAACAGGGGGACATAACAGAGTAACTGGAGGTGGAAGAGTGATTTTGTTTTCTTTTGTTTTTTTGAGATAGAGTCTTGCTCTGTTGTCCGGGCTGGAGTATAATGGCGGGATCCCGGCTCACTACAACCTCTGCCTCCCAGGTTCAAGCGATTCTCCTGCCTCTGCCTCCTGCGTAGCTGGGATTACAGGCACCCGCCACAAAAGGACTGGCTAATTTTTGTATTTTACTAGAGACAGGGTTTTCCCATGTTGGCTAGGCTGGTCTCGAACTCCTGACCTCAAGTGATCCACCTGCCTTGGCCTCTGAAAGTGCTGGGATTACATGTGTGAGCCACCGCACCCAGCCAAGAGTGATTTTGGATAAAGTGGTCAGGGACCTTGTCTCTGAGGTGTCATTTGAGCTGAGACCTGAAGAATGCAGAGCCAGCCATGCTAAGAGGTAGGGAAAGGGTGTTCCACAGAGCAGAAACAGCAAGTGCAAAAGCCCGAGGCAGGAAGAGCTTGCTCTGTGGTGAGGCTGGAGTGGCTGGAGCAGGAGGAGCAGGGAGGAAAGAGGCATGGATACTGGGGGTCCCCAAGGACCTTGGGAGAAGTCTGGCTTGAATTCCAAGGGCTATAGAAAACCATCAGAGGGGTCGGGCGCAGTGGCTTACGCCTGTAGTCCCAGCACTTTGGGAAGCTGAGGCGGGTGGATCACCTGAGGTCAGGAGTTCGAGAGGAGCCTGACCAACTTGGAGAAACCCTGTCTCTACTAAAAATACAAAATTAGCTGGGCGTGCTGGCACATGCCTGTAATCCCAGCTACTCGGGAGGCTGAGGCAGGAGAATCACTTGAACACAGGAGGTAGAGGTTGCGAGAAGCTGGGATCGCGCCATTGCACTCCAGCCTGGGAAACAAGAGCACAACTCCGTCTCCATAAAAAAAAAAAAAAAAAAGGCCGGGCGCGGTGGCTCAAGCCTGTAATCCCAGCACTTTGGGAGGCCGAGACGGGCGGATCACGAGGTCAGGAGATCGAGACCATCCTGGCTGACACGGTGAAACCCCGTCTCTACTAAAAAAATACAAAAAACTAGCCGGGCGAGGTGGCGGGCGCCTGTAGTCCCAGCTACTCGGGAGGCTGAGGCAGGAGAATGGCGTGAACCCGGGAGGCGGAGTTTGCAGTGAGCTGAGATCCGGCCACTGCACTCCAGCCTGGGCAACAGAGCGAGACTCCGTCT